>NW_024058140.1:0-66285 GCF_016432855.1 Salvelinus namaycush
AGCGCCATTGCGCTGATTCAAACACACGACTTCACAATCATGTTCATTTTCCTCGCAGCCCAATGGAAGCTTGTTAGTGTGTGGATGTTAAAGTAATCTCATGTTAAAAGTAATCTCATGTTAGGAGTAATCTCATGTTAGGAGTAATGTCATGTTAGGAGTAATCTCATAATATATTTTTGGAACTTCATCGGTTTCCTAGTCGTTGATATCCCTGCTGTTGTATGTATGGAGGCAGTGTTATGACTGAACTGTTGTATGTATGGAGGCAGTGTTATGACTGAACTGTTGTATGTATGGAGGCAGTGTTATGACTGAACTGTTGTATGTATGGAGGCAGTGTTATGACTGAACTGTTGTATGTATGGAGGCAGTGTTATGAACTGAACTCAGTAATAATGAGTGTACATAATGACAATTCATTTCCTGTTTTATCTTTTTTTACATGCTTTCTTTAACTCTACGCTACTTAATGGCAACTACTTCGTCCCTCTCCCTTCTGACGAATTCATCCAATCAAAATGCACTATGTGTCCATCCATGAAACCTGGCCTGGCCAATCGCACTCTTTGTTAAATCAAACTCCAAAAATGCCGCTATAAACCATGTCATCTGCAACATACACATGTAGATGGTTTGTACTTTTTTGGAGATACTTGAATTACTGCATCCATTTCCTGGTGTGGCTGTGGTGATGCATGTTGCTCGACTCCTCACCCTGGCAGTGACCCCTGACCTTTGATCTCTGACCCAGGTTTGACAAGATGACTCGACTGACCTCCTGCTCCCAGTCACCGGACAGAGACATTCGACCAATCCCAAATGGACTACCCCTTGTATAGATCTAAAAGGATCAGATAGGATTTAGCAAATATTCCACCTATCCTATCTGGATGGGTTCGTTGTCAGATTACTGATACCAATCCAATGCTTTCAGATCTACACATGTGATAGGCCTAGAGGGGCTTGAGGTCAATTTGGAATTGGCCAGTAGTCATTGTCCTAATACCCTTCAGGTTCTGATTTAATACTGTTCAAATGCATCCTTCCTTCCTCCCTTCCTTGAAGTGATCACAGCTCTGATCTGACTGATCTGACCGATCTGACTGATCTGATCCAAAATAAAGGAAACACTTGAGTAAATGAGGCTTCTGGCAGCTCTGTTATGGTGTGGGGTGCTTTTCCTGGCATGGTCCACTCATCCCTTTAGAGGGCAAGGTAAACGCCAATAAATACACAGCCTTTCTGAATGAACCCTTTCAACCTTTCTGTCTTGATGGGAGTGACCTCTTCCAGGATGACAATGCCCCCATCCACAGGGCACGAGTGGTCACTGAATGGTTTGATGAGCATGAAAATGGAGCGACGCCTGAGACAGGAGTAATGGAATTTTATCATGGAAGAACATTGAAGCTGTTCTGGCAGCTCGTGGTGCCCAACACCCTACTACAACGCTTTATGTTGGTGTTTCCTCTATTTTGGCAGTTACCTTTATGTAGCTATGTGGTGGAACTCCTGCTCTCGCTAATCTGATCATGTTCAATCAGTGATTATTTCAAGGAGGGAAGGAAGAACAAATGTGTTGTAAAAGTATTCTATCAGATCTGTGGTAATGTAGGAAAGGAACAAGGAAAGGAAGCTGGTCAAGCCTATTAGGACACAGCCATTGTCCTGTGGACAATACTCTCACAATCACTAGACATGCACCACTTACATTCCTTAAAAGCAATCTCACACACACACACACACACACACACACACACACACACACACACACACACACACACACACACACACACACACACACACACACACACACACACACACACACACACACACACACACACACACACACACACACACACATGCATGCTAGTGTCTGTGAGAGCCAGGGGAGTAAGGTGTGACAGGAGTGCACAGAGTGACTGGGTCTAAAGCTTCACCCATGGCAGACCGGGCTACGGTGCATGCTGCCGCACTGCATGTCTCTGGCAGGGATGACACACACGTATACTACTCATAGACAGATAAGTTAAACACACCCAGACATACATGGACACTGACCTACACAACATATACACACATACAACAGTACATAGCTAAATAAATACACGCACATAGGCTTGTGTTGCAATACCATAGTGAACATGCTCTTGATGGGAGCTGAATGTGCCTACTGCCAAGCCCTCTCTAACCCAGAACCCTTCCCTTGGTAGAGGGTTGAAGGACCATGCACATCATAGGACAGTGAGCATCACAAACATAGTTTACAGTAATCAAGTACAGTTTGATTTCTGTAGTGGTTTTTACAAATGCTTTCACCATTAAGTGTGTAATAATTTGAGCAAGACGAGTCGTATGATTCGCCCTATGAATATGGAATTATAGTAATGCTATCACTGTTATATCAACATTAGAACTTTGTAACAATTATATTTCTAAATATCATCAATATATTTGCAGTTTGTCCTTCAACCCAGAACCCCACTCCCCCTCCCCTTTCTCTGACTGTGACGCAAGAAAGGTTGGGTTCAATTCCATGTAAATTCTGTTATTTCAGGAGGTGACTTGAAATTCAGGAGTCATCTTAAAGCAACAGTGGACAATTTTTATTTTATTAATTAAATGTTATCTCATTTTATCCCCTGAATTGAGTGAACTGAAATGGAATCGAACCTGACTTTATAGTGTCACAGGACTAAAACGAGCCAATCCCTTGTGGAGGAGAGCTGTCAGCTTTGCTGCGTTGCGTTGACACCTGGTTAACTTGCTGTGATCTAGCTAGTTCCATATTGTGTGGTGGTGCGTTTGCCTTGAGGATCAGTGCATTTGGTTGTATTTACAAGAAAATCGGTTCCCTGCACCCACTACTACTACTACTACTACTACTACTACTACTACTACTACTACTACTACTACTACTACTAACTACTACTACTACTGCTGCTACTATTACTACTGCTACTACTACTATTACTATTTACTACTACTACTACTACTACTACTACTGCTAGTACTGCTACTACTACTACTACTACTCATACTACTACTACTACTACTACTACTACTACTACTACTACTCAAATCAAATCAAATTTAATTTGTCACATGCGGCAGGTAGCCTCATGTGGGGGGCAGCAGGTAGCCTAGTGGTTAGAGCGTTGGGCCAGTTACCGAAAGGTTGCAGTTAACCCATGGTTCCCCGGTAGGCCGGCATTGTAAATAAGAAAATGTTCTTAACTGACTTGCCTAGTTAAATAAAGGTTCAATAAATACAATTAAAAACATGCGCTGAATACCGTGAAATGCTTACTTACAAGCCCTTAACCAACAATGAAGTTTAAATAGAGTTAAGAAAATATTTACTAAATAAACTAAAGTAATAAAAAAAAAAAAATAAGACAAGAAAATTACAAAACAATAACGAGGCTATATACAAGGGGTTCTGGTACCGAGTCAATGTGCGGGGGTACAGGTTAGTCGAGGTAATTGTGAATGTTGCCCTGTTTAAAGGTCTTACTCACATCAGCTACGGAGAGTGTGATCCCACAGTCGTCTGGAACAGCTGGTGCTCTCAGTCATGCTTCAGTGTTGCTTAACTCGAAGCGAGCATAAAAGGCATTTAGCTCGTCTGGTAGGCTCGCGTAACTGGGCAGCTCGCGGCTGGGTTTCCCTTTGTAGTCTGTAATATTTTTCAAGCCCTGTCACATCCGATGAGTATCAGAGCCAGTGTAGTAGGATTAAATTTTGTCATGTATTGACGCTTTGCCTGTTTGATGGTTCGTCTGAGGGCATAGGGGAATTTCTTATAAGCGTCTGGATAAGTGTCCCGCTCCTTGAAAGCGGCAGCTCAAGCCTTTAGCTCAGTGCAGATGTTGCCTGTAATCCTTGGCTTCTGGTTGGGAAATGTACGTACGGTCACTGTGGGGATGTCATCGTCGATGCACTTATTGATGAAGCCGGAGACTAAGGTGGTATACTCCTCAATGCCATTGGATGAATCCCGGAACATATTCCAGTCTGTGCTAGCAAAACAGTCCTGTAGCATATCATCCGCGTCATCTGACCACTTCCGTATTGAGCGAGTGACTGGTACTTTCTGCTTTAGTTTTTGCTTGTTAGCAGGAATCAGGAGGATAGAATTATGGTCAGATTTGCCAAATGGAGGGTGAGGGAGAGCTTTGTATGCATCTCTGTGTGTGGAGTAAAAGTGGTCTAGAGTTTTTTTCCCTCTGGTTGCACATTTAACATGCTGGTAGAAATGAGGTAAAATAGATTTAAATTTGCCTGCATTAAAGTCCCCGGCCACTAGGAGCGTCGCTTCTGGATGAGCATTTTCTTGTTTGCTTATGGCCTTATACAGCTCGTTGAGTGCGGTCTTAGTGCCAGCATCGGTTTGTGATGGTAAATCGACGGCTACGAAAATACTGATTAGAACTCTCTTGGTAGATAGTGTGGTCTACAGCTTATCATGAGGTATTCTACCTCAGGCGAGCACTACCTTGAGACTTCTTTAATATTTGACATCGCGCACCAGCAGTTATTGACAAATAGACACACACCTCCACCCCTCGTCTTACCAGACGTAGCCATCCAGCTCTATATTATACGTTTCGTCATTCAGCCACGCCTCGGTGAAACATAAGATATTACAGTTTTAATGTGCCGTTGGTAGGATAGTCTTAATCGTAGATCGTGCAGTTTGTTTTCCAATGATTGCACGCTGGCCAATAATATGGAGGGTAGCGGTAGTTTACCTACTCTTCGGCAAATTCTTACAAGGCACTCGGCCCTCCTCCCTTTTCTCCGTCTTTTCTTCACACTGATGACGGGGATTTGGGCCTTGTCTTGACAAAGCAGAAAAAAATCTTTCTCCAGTTCGAGGTGAGTAATCGCTGTTCTGATGTCCAGAAGCTCTTTTCGGTCATAAGAGACGGTAGCAGCAAATTATGTACGAAATGAGTTACAAACAATGCGAAAAAACAAACATAATAGCACAGTTGGTTAGGAGCCATCCCCTCCGGCGCCTTTATATCTGAGCATTGTGGGGACCTACTACTACAAACTACTACAAACTGCTACTATTACTACTACCACTACTACCAGCTACTACTACAAACTACTTTGACTACTACTACCACTACTACCAACTACTACTACTACCAGTACTACCAACTAATACTACTTCAAACTACTACTACTACTACTACTACTACTACTACCACTACAACAAACTACTACTACTATTACAAACTAGTACTACTACTACTACTTTCTACCTACTGCTACTACTTACTGCCCCAATTGGGTGCCAATGGTTAGGTTTTGAAAACATATGATTTTCCTTTCCCCTGTATCGATTCCCTTCTTCTAACTCCTTGGATATGCCCGAGCCTGTTACAAGCCTTGCATTTTTTGGTTTGGTTTGCATTTGATTCCAGTTCTGTTTGGTTGCTTTTCTGTTGGTTTTGAATCCTATTCAGTTTGGTTTTGAACTTTTCCCCTGCTTTTATGGTTTGGTTTGTTTTAGGACAGGAAATAGTTATCTAACATTGCATGGCAAGTGATAAGCTTCTCCTCTCTACCCCGTAACTCCTTTTCTCCACACTTCTCTCCCTCTATTTGTCCCTGCCTCTATCTTTCCATCCCTCTCTTCCCCCTTATTCCATCTCTCCTTCTTTCTACCCCTCACCCCTCCCATTTATCTCTATCTATCTATCTATCTATCTATCTATCTATCTATCTATCTATCTATCTATCTATCTCTATCTATCTATCTATCTATCTATCTATCTATCTATCTATCTATCTATCTATCTATCTATCTATCTATCTATCTCTCTCTCTCTCTCTCTCTCTCTCTCTCTCTTCTCCTCTCTCTCTCTCTCTCTCTCTCTCTCTCTCTCTCTCTCTCTCTCTCTCTTCTCTCTCTCTCTCTCTCTCTCTCTCTCTCTCTCTCTCTCTTCTCTCTCTCTCTCTCTCTCTCTCTCTCTCTTCTCTCTTGTGTCTGGTCATACTGTGGGTGTTGTAGAATAACTTCATCAACTTGAGTTTCCTGAGACTGTTCAGGGCTGCCAGGCTCATCAAACTGCTCCGGCAGGGAGAGACCATCCGCATCCTGCTCTGGACCTTTGTTCAATCCTTCAAGGTAATGCCCCCCCCCCCTCCACACACACACACACACACACACACACACACACACACACACACACACACACACACACACACACACACACACACACACACACACACACACACACACACACACACACACAGAGAGAGAGAGAGGTAAGCTTTGTAGGGACCTATGAGAATACACCCACACAGACCCTAGTAGTAGCATTCTGGAGACCTATGACAGAATACACATACAAAACCAGAGGTGTGGACTCGAGTCACATGACATGAATTCGATTCAGATTTAAGTCACAGATTTGATGACCTGAGAGTCAACTTCATAGAAAATAAAACAGCTTGAGACTTGACTTCGACTTGGAGCCTCAAGACTTGGGACTTCGACTTAGACTTGAGACTGATGACTTATCTGGCCAGGTTTTGTAACATTTGGTCACTTGTTTTGTGTCACTCATTCAGTATCGCACTTGCAACAACAACAAAAAAGATTTGCTAGTGAAATGCACACTTGTCCCTCTGATTGGACCAGCAAACCGTCAATCAACACAGGTTGTGTGAGCTATAGTAGCACACTATAGAAGGTTTTGGGGGGTCGTAAGTGTGAAACTGAATGGGAAAAATACATAAAAATTATAGACTACCGTTTGTATTTTATATTTTTACCCTTGGTTATTCGAACTGGTCACTATCCTAAGCCTACGGCATTGCACCAAATGATTGTAATCTATGCTTCAGTTCCCAAAAATTGAGCGTCTTGACTGTTAACCAATGACCAGTCATCAGCATTGCGCTCAAAGGCAGGCGCACATATCCAGATTAGTGACCAGAAAGAAAGCACTTAATTTTCTCCGGTTTGCCTGGCAAAAACAGAGTAGCCTACCTACATTAATCAATCTGCTACAGGCTCATCTTTGAAAAATGAAGGAGAGCCGCACACACTAGGAGCTCAGATGCAAAAATTATTATTATTAAAAAAAAATATGTCCAACGTTTCGCTTGTCCAGCTTGTCTTCCAATGAAGACAAGCTGTCTTCATCAGGCTCAACTTTGCCAGAACAATAGGCTGATCTTTTCATAGATAATTTTCATATTTCAGATAGGCCAAGTTTAGGTGGATTATACAGTTGAAGTCGGAAGTTTACATACACCTTAGCCAAATACATTTAAACTCAGTTTTTCACAATTCCTATTTAATCCTAGTAAAGATTCCCTGTCTTAGGTCAGTTAGGATCACCACTTTATTTTAAGAATGTGAAATGTCAGAATAATAGTAGAGAGAATGATTTATTTTAGCTTTTATTTATTTAATCATATTCCCAGTGGGTTTACATACACTCAATTAGTATTTGGTAGCATTGCATTTAAATTGTTTAACTTGGGTCAAACGTTTCAGGTAGCCGTCCACAAGCTTCCCGCAATAAGTTGGGTGAATTTTGGCCCATTCCTCCTGACAGAGCTGCTGTAACTGAGTCAGGTTTGTAGGCCTCTTTGCTCGCACACACTTTTTCAGTTCTGCCCAAAAATATTCTATAGGATTGAGGTCAGGGTTTGTGATGGCCAACTCCAGTACCTTGACTTTGTTGTCCTTAACTTTTATGGCTGCAGGGGCAGTATTGAGTAGCTCTGATTAAGGGTGCCCATTTCAAACGGCCTCGTACTCAATTCTTGCTCGTACAATATGCATATTATTGTTATTATTGGATAGAAAACACTCTCTAGTTTCTATAGCCGTTTGAATTATGTCTCTGAGTGAAACAGAACTCATTCTACAGCACTTTTCCTCCCAGTGAGTGAGATTTCAGAAATCTTGGCCTCTGGTTCCAGGTCAGTTTTAAAGTCCCTGTAAATCCTATGAGGATACAAACACTGCCCACGCCTTCCTCTAGATGTCAGTAAGTGGTGACAATTTGAATGGAGTCGATTGCGCAATCAGGGCCTGTATAAAACGCCAAAGGACCGGATGTACCGTTCTTTTGCTCCCTGCGCCTGACGCACGATGGACGTTGGACCTCCTCTCTTTCCAAGCTGTTGTTTAGCCAGTAATATATCGCCGGTCATGTTTTTACTCGTTATAGGTGTTAAAAACATCATAAGGTAGTTAATTTAAACCGTTTTATAGCAATTTATATCCGTTTAGTGCGATTTTGAGGCATTTCTATGTGATGAACTTTGAAGCACCGGGCACGTTTCGGGGTCCCGGTCGAACGTTAGTGGGCATTTCGACGGACAACAGGACATCTTTCGACCAAAAGAAGATTAGACCCAAGAAAGGATACATTGCCCAAGATTCTGATGGAAGATTACCTCATAGTAAGAAATATTTAAGATGATAAATCGTTGTTCTGTCGAAAAAATGTTAAACGCATATTCCGCCATTTTGTTTGGTATAGCTTCGCTTGGCGAACCCTGTATTGCACAGTAAGGATAATTTTAGAAATGTAATTCAGCGATTGCATTAAGAACTAATTTGTCTTTCGATAGCTGTCCAACTTATATTTTTTAGTCAAGTTTATGAATAGTTATCCATGAGACAAGATCACTGTGAAAGATGGCGCCCGACATTTTCAGGCTAGTTTTGCTAGTATTGTCATTGTATAACCACGTTTTTTTGTGGCTAAATATGCACATTTTCGAACAAACTCTATATGTATGTTGTAATATGATGTTACAGGAGTGTCATCGGAAGAATTCTGAGAAGGTTAGTGAAAAAATTAATATATTTTGGCGATGATAACGATATCACTCTCTTTGGCTTGAATCAATGCTCGGGTAACATTTGCATATGTGGTATGCTAATATAACGATTTATTGTGTTTTCGCTGTAAAACACTTAGAAAATCTGAAATATTGTCTGAATTCACAAGATCTGTGTCTTTCCATTGCTGTGAGCTGTGTATTTTTAAGAAATGTTTTATGATTAGTAATTAGGTAATACACGTTGCTCTCTGTATTTATTCTAGTCGAGTTGTGATGGTGGGTGCAATTGTAAACTATGATTTATACCTGAAATATGCACATTTTTCTAACAAAACCTATCCTATACAATAAATATGTTATCAGACTGTCATCTGATGAGGTTTTTTCTTGGTTAGTGGCTATCAATATCTTTATTTGGCCGAATTGGTGATAGCACCTGATGGAGTAAGAGTTAGAAAAGTGGTGTCTTTTGCTAACGTGGTTAGCTAATAGATTTACATATTTTGTCTTCCCTGTAAAACATTTAAAAAATCTGAAATGGTGGCTTTATTCACAAGATCTGTATCTTTCATTTGGTGTCTTGGACTTGTTAATGTGTGAAAGTTAAATATTTAAAAAAAATATTTTTTTGAATTTCGCGCCCTGCACTTTGAGCTGGATGTTGTCATAGGTGTACCGATATCGGGCTTGCAGCCATAACAGGTTTTAAGCCATTTTTCCACAACTTTGGAAGTATGCTTGGGGTCATTGTCCATTTGGAAGACCCATTTGCGACTTAGCTTTATCTTCCTGACTGATGTCTTGAGATGTTGCTTCAATATATCCACATCATTTTCCTCCCTCACGATGCCATCTATTTTGTGAAGTGCACCAGTCCCTTTTGTAGCAAAGCACCCCCACAACATGATGCTGCCACCCCCGTGCTTCACGGTTGGGATTGTGTTCTTCGGCTTGCAAGCCTCCCCTTTTTCCTCCAAACATAACGATGGTCATTATGGCCAAACAGTTTTATTTTTGTTTCATCAGACCAGAGGACATTTCTCAAAAAGTACGATCTTTGTCCCCATGTGCAGTTGCAAACCGTAGTCTGGCTTTTTTATGGCGGTTTTGGAGCAGTGGCTTCTTCCTTGCTGGATTATGTCGATATTGGACTCGTTTTTCTGTGGATATAGATAATTTTGTAGCTATTTCCTCCAGCATCTTCACAAGGTCCTTTGCTGTTGTTCTGGGATTGATTTGCACTTTTTGCACAAAAGTAGGTTCATCTCTAGGAGAGAGAACGCGTCTCCTTCCTGAGCTGTATGACGGCTGCATGGTCCCATGGTGTATATACTTGCGTACAGATGAACGTGGTACCTTCAGGCGTTTGGAAATTGCTCCCAAGGATGAACCAGACTTGTGGAGGTCTACATTTCTTTTTCTGAGATCTTGTCTGATTTCTTTTGATTTTCCCATGATGTCAAGAAAAGAGGCACAGAGTTTGAAGGTAGGCCTTGAAATACATCCACAGGTACATCTCCAATTGACTCAAATGATGTCAATTAGCCTAACAGAAGCTTCTAAAGCCAAGACATAATTTTCTTGAATTTTCCAAGCTGTTTAAAGGCAGTCAACTTAGTGTATGTAAACTTCTGACCCACTGGAATTGTGATACTGTGAAATAATCTGTCTGTAAACAATTTTTGGGAAAATTTCCTTGTGTCATGCACAAAGTAGATCTCCTAACCGATTTGCCAAAACTATAGTTTGCTAACAAAAAATGTGTGTAGTGGTTGAAAAACAAGTTTTAATGACTCCAACCTAAATGTTTGTAAACTTCCGACTTCAACTGTATATGTCCAAAGATAGTTGTAACATTGCACTACCTTCAATACAGCTATATCATCTACTGTACAGTTATATCATCTGTTGTACAGCTATATCATCTGTTGTACAGCTATATCATATGTTGTACAGCTATATCATCTGTTGTACAGCTATATCATCTGTTGTACAGCTATATCATCTGTTGTACAGCTATATCATCTGTTGTACAGCTATATCATCTGTTGTACAGCTATGTCATCTGTTGTACAGCTATATCATCTGTTGTACAGCTATATCATCTGTTGTACAGCTATATCATCTGTTGTACAACTATATCATCTGTTGTACAGCTATATCATCTGTTGTACAACTATATCATCTGTTGTACAGCTATATAATATGTTGTACAGCTATATCATCTGTTGTACAGCTATATAATCTACTGTACAGTTATATCATCTGCTGTACAACTATATCATCTGTTGTACAGCTATGTCATCTACTGTACAGCTATATAATCTACTGTACAGCTATATCATCTGTTGTACAGCTATATCTTCTGTTGTACAGCTTTATCTTCTGTTGTACAGCTATATCATCTGTTGTACAGCTATATCATCTGTTGTACAGCTATATCATCTGTTGTACAGTTATATAATCTACCGTACAGCTATATCATCTGTTGTACAGCTATATCATCTGTTGTACAGCTATATCATCTGTTGTACAGCTATATCATCTGTTGTACAGCTATATCTTCTGTTGTACAGCTATATCATCTGTTGTACAGCTATATCATCTGTTGTACAGCTATATCATCTGTTGTACAGCTATATCATCTGTTGTACAGCTATATCATCTGTTGTACAGTTATATAATCTACTGTACAGTTATATAATCTACTGTACAGCTATATCATCTGTTGTACAGCTATATCATCTGTTGTACAGCTATATCATCTGTTGTACAGCTATATAATCTACTGTACAGCTATATCATCTACTGTACAGCTATATCATCTGTTGTACAGCTATATCATCTGTTGTACAGCTATATCATCTGTTGTACAGCTATATCATCTACTGTACAGCTATATCATCTGTTGTACAGCTATATCATCTACTGTACAGCTATATCATCTACTGTACAGCTATATCATCTACTGTACAGCTATATCCTCTGTTGTACAGTTATATCATCTACTGTACAGCTATATCATCTGTTGTACAGCTATATCATCTGTTGTACAGCTATATCATCTACTGTACAGCTATATAATCTGTTGTACAGCTATATCATTACTGTACAGCTATATAATCTGTTGTACAGCTATATAATCTACTGTACAGCTATATCATCTGTTGTACAGCTATATAATCTGTTGTACAGTTATATAATCTACTGTACAGCTATATAATCTACTGTACAGCTATATCATCTGTTGTACAGCTATATCATCTGTTGTACAGCTATATCATCTACTGTACAGCTATATCATCTGTTGTACAGCTATATCATCTACTGTACAGCTATATCATCTACTGTACAGCTATATCATCTGTTGTACAGCTATATCATCTGTTGTACAGCTATATCATCTGTTGTACAGCTATATCATCTACTGTACAGCTATATCATCTGTTGTACAGCTATATCATCTACTGTACAGCTATATCATCTACTGTACAGCTATATCATCTACTGTACAGCTATATCATCTGTTGTACAGCTATATCATCTACTGTACAGCTATATAATCTGTTGTACAGCTATATCATTACTGTACAGCTATATAATCTGTTGTACAGCTATATGATATACTGTACAGCTATATCATCTGTTGTACAGCTATATAATCTGTTGTACAGTTATATAATCTACTGTACAGCTATATAATCTACTGTACAGCTATATAATCTGTTGTACAGCTATATCATCTGTTGTACAGCTATATCTTCTGTTGTACAGCTATATCTTCTGTTGTACAGCTATATCATCTGTTGTACAACTATATCATCTGTTGTACAGCTATATCATCTGTTGTACAGCTATATCATCTGTTGTACAACTATATCATCTACTGTACAGCTATATCATCTGTTGTACAGCTATATCATCTGTTGTACAGCTATATCATCTGTTGTACAGCTATATCATCTGTTGTACAGCTATATCATCTGTTGTACAGTTATATAATCTACTGTACAGTTATATAATCTACTGTACAGCTATATCATCTGTTCTACAGCTATATCATCTGTTGTACAGCTATATCATCTGTTGTACAGCTATATAATCTACTGTACAGCTATATCATCTGTTGTACAGCTATATAATCTACTGTACAGCTATATCATCTACTGTACAGCTATATCATCTGTTGTACAGCTATATCATCTGTTGTACAGCTATATCATCTACTGTACAGCTATATCATCTACTGTACAGCTATATCATCTGTTGTACAGCTATATAATCTACTGTACAGCTATATCATCTACTGTACAGCTATATCATATGTTGTACAGTTATATCATCTACTGTACAGCTATATCATCTGTTGTACAGCTATATCATCTGTTGTACAGCTATATCATCTACTGTACAGCTATATCATCTGTTGTACAGCTATATCATCTACTGTACAGCTATATCATCTACTGTACAGCTATATCATCTACTGTACAGCTATATCATCTGTTGTACAGCTATATAATCTACTGTACAGCTATATCATCTACTGTACAGCTATATCATATGTTGTACAGTTATATCATCTACTGTACAGCTATATCATCTGTTGTACAGCTATATCATCTGTTGTACAGCTATATCATCTGTTGTACAGCTATATCATCTACTGTACAGCTATATCATCTGTTGTACAGCTATATCATCTGTTGTACAGCTATATCATCTACTGTACGGCTATATAATCTGTTGTACAGCTATATAATCTGTTGTACAGTTATATAATCTACTGTACAGCTATATCATCTGTTGTACAGCTATATCATCTACTGTACAGCTTTATAATCGGGTGCAGTGCACACACCAAATTGTAGGAAGAGAGGATTGACATATATAAATATGCAGCTCCAAAAATTGTGCTGATCAAGAATATTACTTTGCATGCTCACCAGCAATGGGGCATCAAGCAACAATTACTAGCATAGGTTTACTGGTATGTTGGTATGTCAAAATTGCTTAAAATGTAATGAATAAAAATGAAGCTTGGATTTGGAATTTGTTGTTAAAATCAATTATCACGTAATCAAAATGTTGTAGACAAAATAAGGAAAAGGGATGTCTGGAAGCCACAATAAATAGACAAAGATTTTGTGACCTTGGGAGTATAAGGCTCTATCTGCACTAAGCAAAGTTCTGAGATATTGAGCATCAGTTTTCACATCCCAGATCTCAGATGTCACTTGTGCTCCCTCTCCGGCCTCTAGGTCACCAGGCTGCTCGTTAGGGCGCACACCTGTCACCAGCGTTAGGCGCATAATGACACTCACCTGGACTCCATCACCTCCTTGATTACCTGCTCTATATAAGTCACTCCCTTTGGTTTCTTCCCGAGTCGTCATTGTTCTTGTTTCGTGTCGGTGCGCTGTTTGTGTTTCTTGTTTTTTTCATTTATTTATAAAACAATTCACTCCCTGAACTTGCTTCCCGACTCTCATACATCGTTACATCAGAACTGTTTTGTAGTGAGTTCTTTTTAGGGGCGTGCATTAGCAGATAAGCTTATGGTTCTGAAATGTTAATCTGTGTTCAGCCATAAGGTTCTATTTGACACTTCTAAATTAGACATATTCAGTTCTTAAGACTGTAGCTATTTGAATACATAAATGATAGAATTAGTATTTGACCAAAATAGTCAGGACACATCAAATACATTAAGACATGCATTATGATCATTAGACAAATGACTGTCATCACTGAACAACGATGTGACCTCACAGAATTGTATAGTTTACATGTTTTCACTTAAAATGTACTTTTTCAAAAATGTAACTTTACAGACATATGAAGAACCATCTAAAGATCTATTATATGTGACTAACTCATTTCTGACATGTCAGATAGAACCTCATAGTCCCAAGGCCTGGATTTGTAGTTGGAACAAGTCATTGCATGTATAGATTTGTTTACTTGACTCGACTTTCCCTTAGAATGCACGACTTGGACTAGACTCGAGACTCAACCTATTCTTTCTGGGACTCGACTTAAGACCTGGAACTTGGGACTTGAGACTTGCTCATGACTCGAATAATAGTGACTTGGTCCCACCTCTGCACAAAACCCACTTAGCAGCATTGTGGGGACCGATGACAGAATACACACACACACACACACACACACACACACACACACACACACACACACACACACACACACACACACACACACACACACACACACACACACACACACACACACACACACACACACAGAATAGTACTCCAGCTCTTTATGTCTGTTTAGGCGCTGCCGTATGTGTGTCTGCTCATCGGCATGCTGTTCTTCATCTATGCCATCATCGGGATGCAGGTGAGTAGAGACACCAGAAGAAAAACAAGTCAAAATGAATGGTCATTTTTACAGATCAACATGAACTTTATAAAAAGCATCCAGGGAATGTGACACTTGCCTGCCATAGGGACGTGTGTGAGGTTGTGCATTCTCCCATATTACCTAGCATGTTGACAGTTTGTTATTTTGTCAGCTGTTTGGGAACATAGGGATGGAGGAGGAGGAGGGGAGCGCCATCAATGAACACAACAACTTCAGGACTTTCTTCCAAGCTCTCATGCTGCTCTTCAGGTGTGTGTGTGTTTACATTTGTGTGTGCCTGTGTGTACAGTACATGCATACGTGTGTCTCCAACGTGTGTGTATTTGTATAGGAGTGCCACGGGCGAGGCGTGGCATGACATCATGCTGTCGTGTCTTGGAGGGAAGCTCTGTGATCCTCTGGCAGGGAACACTGAACCAGAGTGTGGCAGCCAGTTTGCCTACCTCTACTTTGTGTCCTTCATCTTCTTCTGCTCCTTCCTGGTGAGAAGCACTAGCTGTCTGTCTTTCTCTATTCCCCTTTCAGTCATATTTTCCCCCTTAGTGTCGGTTATAGGATTGCAAAATTCCCTAAATCCTAGTTGGAGGATTCCCGGAATCAGGAGGGAAAAAGCAGGAAATCCAGAATAGTCCAACCACACTGCAAAACCGGATAAGTTTTGGCTACTCAAACATTTTGAGGAAACCGATTAACTAAAAAAGTGAAGTTAAGAAACTTAAATAGCTGAAGTTAGCAGTACTACCTTCATATGTGTAATACAAATGCATTGTTTTGTAAGGTATTCTTAAATTTAACGCTCCCACTAATCCATGCCTCCAATAATTTCCCAGTGTGCCTTGCCTTTTCGATTGAATTGTAGAGTTACCACCCATGACTGTATTTGTTAATGACAGAGACTTGGTTGTTGAATTCGTTAGTTTTCAAGCCTTTGGTCTTCCCCAAGAGAGTTCCTAGGCGAAAATGATCATTATTATTGAACCATTACATGTCTCATAAGGCCTTATACAGTGGCCTGAAACTCTTCGTTTACAGGCCACATCAGTCATGCAAGTAGGTTTGCAAAATTCCACAAACTTTCCCCAAAACGTTTCCAGTAATCCTGGGAAATTTACCAGAATTGTGCAACTCTAACTGTAAATCCCATTATGCTGGCTTGCAAAGTGTAAGGTGTAATTCCTGTTGGGATTTAGCCAGCGTTAGGCTATCCAACAGTTGAAATGTGTATTCACCCTCATCCTGCATTCATAATGACTGCCAGGGTTAAGAACAGTGGGAGGAAACTACATAAGCCATTTAAACTGGAACAACCATTTCAGTAACAAGTGCAAAAATGAAGTGATTGGATTAGAAACAATTATATTTATATTTTTGTAGCATAACATTTAGTCAATCAGTCAATGTACATGCAAAAACACAGATATTAAAAACAATTCCAAAAAATCTAACTGCAATAGAGCATGCTGGGGAAAATGTTCATTTGTTATCATATTTTTTAAACATTTAGTTGGTGTGACTTCTCATTTACTTTTGAGTCAGTACCACATAAACATGTTAAGTAATAATGACTTTTTATTGACTTAGAGTACAACTTATTAGAAGTATTTGAGTTAAAAATGCCTTGAGGTTTACAGTGCAGGATTTCTGTAAAACCAGGGAATTTATTTTGCAACCCTAGTCTGTTATAAGTGCACACTTGCTTGGCTGACATAATACTGTGTAATAATGTGGCTGTTTGTATTTTTAGATGCTGAATCTGTTCGTGGCTGTCATCATGGACAACTTTGAGTACCTGACCAGAGACTCCTCCATCCTCGGCCCACATCATCTAGACGAGTATGTCAGGATATGGGCTGAATATGACCAAGCAGCTTGGTGAGTGACACACATGAACACATCACATAGAAACACACACACACACACACACACACACACACACACACACACACACACACACACACACACACACACACACACACACACACACACACACACACACACACACACACACACACACACATACACACACACACACATATACTGTATATATATACAGATATACACACACATCTTACACATGTGACGCATCACATCAGCACCTCATGATAAACACTCATATACTGAACACTTATAATCTGGGTGATTTAAAAACACACAAACACACATACACACACGATGCCAATGGTTTCTTGTTGTTTAATGTGTTTACTTTTTCAGAGGTAGACATCAACCTCTCATGTCTGTGTATCTCTGAGCGTTAACTCCTCCTGTACTGTGTACAGTAGTGTTGTATAACTTACTGGTGTAAACACTGTTAACGTGTCCTCAGGCTAGGCTCTAGTTCAACCCTGGCACTAGATCTCATTAGCCTGTGGTAAAACTGATCTAAGTCCAGTCTTTGGGAACAGCAGATGAAAAGAGTGGGAGTCTGGGAGCTGTACAGTAACCATGAAGTAAATTACTCCATAGTCATAAAGGATATAAAGGCCAAGTCTCCTGTAGTTGAACTGAACCCAAATCAGTCTAAAGAACCCACACAAGACAGCAGCTGTAGGTGGGATCATGGATCTGAGGAGTAACCTTCTCAGTGATCCAGTTATCCCTCCCTCCCTGTGCCCTCTCCCTCTCTGTGTGTGGTTCAGACCCCCACCCCACCTCCACCCCCTCTGGAATCTGCATACTGCCAAAACTTACTGTGGCAACAAACCTCCCCTTTACAGTACTGTATATTCAACCCCAGTGGAACCTGACACGCGCTAAGTTTCCTAGTATCTGTATTCCAGTGCCTGTTATCCTTCTGCTGTCCTGTAGTCTGCAATGTAGAGGGAGAGAAGAAGGGAAGAGCAGGAGGGAGAGAGAGTGGATTGAGGGAAGGAGGTAGAGACACAGTGGTGGGGGAAGGGAAATTGAGAGAGAGAATGAGCGACTGAGATGGGTAGGAATATCAAAGTAATCAGAATTAAAAGGTTTTGGTAACATGGCGAATTGAGATAAAGACAGGCATGGAAGAAAACAAGGAGGATTTTCTGGAGAGAAGCAAGGGAGGGAGGGAGGGAGGGAGGGAGGGAGGGAGGGAGGGAGGGAGGGAAGGAGGGAGGGAGGGGGAACAGACAATCTATGGGGAGATGGGCCTCTGTATGACAAGTGGCTATTACACATTAGGCCATTTAGCATTCACATGCATTTCTAGTTAATGAGCTATTCCTTAATTATACTCCACACACAACCAATTACTGGCACACACCACTGCTGGCAGAGAGGGGGAAGGGAATGAACGAGGGGAATGAGAGAGAGATGGGGATGGGTTCTATTATGAAGAGGAATTGAGAGAGAGATGGGGATGGGTAATATTAGGAAGAGGAATTGAGAGACATAGGGATGGGTTCTATTAGAAAGAGGAATTGAGAGAGAGACGGGGATGGGTAATATTAGGAAGAGGATTTGAGAGAGACGGGGATGGGTTGTATTAGGAAAACAGGAACGATAATAGACAGGAAGTGGTTAAACAGAGAAGGGATAGGCTGAGAGAATGGTAGGAACAGGGAAAGACTGCAGTGTCATTGCAGAAGAAAAGCACTACAGCTCAAACGGGTGACGTGCAACAACAATGTGTGTGTGTGTGTGTGGTGTGTGTAGTATGTGTGTACACCGTACAGTAATTTTGCTGTTATGATATCTTGTTTCTTGTCAATCTTGTGCTCTTCTTTCTTCCCATTGTTCTCTCTTGTCGTATCTGTCCTCTACCTTTGTTCTGACTCCTCCTGTTCTTTTTGCAGCGGCCGCATTCATTATAAGGATATGTACAGTTTATTGCGAGTTATCGACCCGCCTCTTGGCTTAGGAAAGAAATGCCCCCATAGAGTGGCCTGCAAGGTTTGACTTCCACTAAAAATCCTCAACCACACCTGCTACAGCATCCAAGAATGGAATGAGTGTCGCTTATCTGATCTGATTGGATTTCATTTTTGTTATACTTTCTCTCTTCTTCTTTATTTTGACCATTTCTACTTGCATTCTGATCTGAAACAAGAATGTGTAGGACAATGCAGACACCCAGACGAGCATGACGTTGTGCACCACTGAAATGAAAAATAAATAAAAAACTTTTAAGAGTTTGATTATGAAGAAAAAAAAGAATTATGATTGTTCTCCTTTGGTCATTTTTCTTTCTGTTGTTTTGCTTGCTGTTGAGCCACGGCTAGGCGCGGTGCTAGACACACTGTGGGATCTGTAGCATTGCATTGTTCTTGGGGGGGAGGACAGAAACTGCATTGACACCCCACCCTCATCATGGTATAGGCCAGTCCCAGCAGTGGAGCTCAGTGCTTGTCTCTGAAGTCCTCTGCTCTTCTATGCAATCCCCTCCCACTTGCATAGAACTATGTTTTACTTCTACTAAAAGTCTCCAACTTTACTCAACTCCGCTCCTCCTCCTCCCTATACCCCCGTCTTATCTTCTACAAGATATACACCCCCGCCCGCTCAGACCAGTTCTAGACAACCTCACCCGCCCACTCAGACCAGTTCTAGACAACCTCACCCGCCCACTCAGACCAGTTCTACCCCCCCTCACCCGCCCACTCAGACCAGTTCTAGACAACCTCACTGCGTCTCGCTCTCAAACCAGCCAAATAACTTAGTTTTTTTTCTTTTTTCTCCTCTACTCTTTGCTTTGGTCTCTCTTTCACTCTCATTCTCTATCTCTTTCTATCTGTGTCCCTCTCTCTTCTCTCTCTTCCCTCACTCTCTCTTTCTCCCTCGCTCTCTCTTGCTCTCTCTCCCTCCCTCTTCTCCTTCTCTCTCTACCCTTCTCCCACCCCTGCTCTCTTCTCTTATTCTCTCTGCTCTCTCCCTGGTTGGCTGTGGTTGGCTGTGGCTGTTCTGGCTGTGGCTGTGGGGGGCGGTGGCTGTGCTGCGCTGACATGCAGTGGCAGGATCAGTTGCAGGGATATGTATGACATGCTCAGGCATATGAGCCCTCCGCTAGGCCTGGGGAACAGGTGCCCGGCACGGGTGGCCTACAAGGTCAGGACCCCCTAGAACCAGGGGGCTTAGTGCCTCCTCCTCCGCGTTACTGTGTATCCGTAGTGTTGCTGTATTCTTCTTCTTCTCTATACATTTTGTTTCTGATATTTTGCTTTATCTCCATTTTTTTCTGCTCTTTTGTTATTTGATGGAGGGGAGCGCTGATGTCGTTGTGGGGAATGGGGAGGAGGGATGGAGGGTAGGGGTTTGGGGGTTTAGGGGTGAGGGGCGGGGGGGTTAGGGTCAAGGGACAAAGGTCAGACAGGTTTATCCACAGGAAGGGGTGAATGGAGGGAACTTCTCAGCTCTTTTGCACCGTGTATACTGACGGAAACACACACACACATCTCTAAACAAACGTATTATCAAACACATACACCCACACCTTGTTTTTGCCAGTCAAAGCTTTACAAATCCGAATAGAGTGCATAGTGGAATAGAATACACCAATCAGCTGTGGTAACTATAGGAGCTTTGGCTAAAGTAAACTTCAGGGGGTCTCAAACTTCCATGTTGACTCTATACAGGTGTGTACATTAGTGACCTCTTTAATGTATACTAGTGGAAAAATATTAAAGAAATCTATTTATACAAAAATATATATAAATGTTTGGCCAAGCTGGCAAAATAGTGTATGCACACAGCTACACACACATAAACAGACAAAAACACATACATACACACACACCAGTATGCGTGTGCAGCCGGGCTTGGAAGGTCCGTAAGACTTCTGTCCTCTGAGTCTCTCCGTCCTGTGGATGGCGCTACTGCAAACACACACACACGCGCACACGCACAGGCACACACACACACACACACACACATACACACACATAGAGGAGCAGGTCTCTGTCTTTAGTTGTACAGTAGTCCAACATATACAAATCAGGATGTATTTTCTGGGTAGAGGACAGAGAGCTGAAAGGTCCCCTTAGGTGGATTATAGTTTGTTGTCTATCTAGTTGGTTGTGTAGTTTGCTAACCAGTTAACTGTTATCATTGCCACAGAATAACGTCTAGCCTCTTTTTTGTAGTAGAATCTCTTCGGCCCTGCAGTAAAATCTGCAAGTGAATCTTTTCCACCAGTCCCCGTTCTTCTGTCAATGCAGTTCTACTCTGTTTCCAGTCCCCCTCCTCTTCACATGCTGTCTCCTCCCCTCCTCCTAACCCGCCACTCGCATGCCTGCCCCTTCACCCCCACCACCACACGGGCACTACCATTACCTCTCTCACACACTGTCATACACAGTCACACACACACCGACACACACTCATGTCTGTTAAATACCCTTATATACCTGTGAAATCCTTCAGATATTCTAACACACACTCATATACCAAACTAATTTGGTTGTCACCAACCCTGGTCCTGGAGAATTAACAGTTCTCTGATTCAACTAATCAAGGTCTTGCTGATTAGCTGACCAACAGAATCAGGGACAGAAACCTGTCCTGCACACCCTCTCTCTCAGACCAGGGATGGTAGTGACCACTGCTCTAATATAACCTCATACCCCCTATTATATCCTTACAACACATTATGGCACTCTTATGATACCATTACGACACATTATGACACCATTATGACACACACGTGTCCCTTCGTAGGCAGATCGCTGTGAGCCTCAGGGGCAGCAAGCAGAACAATCTGTAGGCACAGAAGATCTCTCTACCGCCAGAACTTACTGTCCCTCAAACCTTCCTTATCCTCCCAGCTGCTCCCCCTACCTGCATCTCTGCTAATCTTTACCTCCACCTCGATCTCTAGCATCCCTCTCTCCGCGTCTCTCTCTCTCTCTTTCTATTCTTCACTTTGCCATTTCTCTATCTTTCTATTTCTCCTTCTATTTCTCCCTGCCTCTCTCTCTCCATCTCTCTCTCTCTCCATCTCTTTCTCTGCATATCTGCATCTCTCTGCCTTTCTGTCCTCTGTTCATTCATTCCTATCAGCTCAGCTCATCTCTCCTCTCCCTGCCTCACCTCTCTGCTTTATCCTCTCTTTTCTCTCCCTTCTTCTCCTCCCTCCGTTTTGTCCCTCAGTCCTAACAGCCTCCCTCCTGAAGTGTCCCCTGTAATATAACCCCTCCTTCAGACTTTGACCTCTAACCTTCCATCCCCCACCACCTCCATCTACTGTGTCTGGGGGTAACCATAGCAACAGTCCAGTCTTTGAAAATACCTCTCTCCCCTTTCCCTGTGTAAACTGTCATCTGTAGGTGATGACCTTAGTTTGACATTAAAAACCCACAGACCCCCATTCTTGCCCTTCACCTGTCCCCTATTCCCCACCCACCATCACTACCTACCAGCCCAATGAGAGAGGTCAAAACCCTCACACTTGACCTTCACCTCTGACCCACAGAAAAATGTCCCCTGTATGTGTAGTGTTAAATTGTCACCCCCACTCTTCTCTGTTCTGTAGAGACAGACAGACAGTAGTCTTCAGGCAGGATGCTGTGTTACAGACTCGACCAGCTTGTGTGGTGGTAGATCTTTCTTTTATTCTATCACTTTCAACCTCTTTTTCTTATCACTCGCTGTTTATCTCTCTGACGTCTTTTTTCTCTCTCATCCTCAAACCTCTTCTCATCCTCCAACTTCTCCCTTCTTTTGCTTTTGAAAACGATCTCTAAAACGCCACTCACAACCAACCCCCCCTCTCTCTTTTCAATTATTTTCTGATAACGAGATGTATTTTTCCCCACCCACGAACACCTATTGTATAGCCCTCCTCAGGCCTAAGGCAGCCTAACCTAGAACCTCAGCCCATCTTACCTTTTAAAAAATGGCTGCCGCGGCGGCCATCTTGATTTTCTTAGATTACCTTGATAGGCTGAATTCTGTTCTCACACTCACCTATTAACCCTGTCAGGCCCTGCACCCATTATTTACTGAGAGATCAGAGGATTTGAATAGAGCTTTACAGCTCTATTGTCTCTGTATGACAACAACAGCCCTTCATCTAATATCTCCTATAGATGTAGCACATGTAGTTTCAATGATGTCATATCCTCCTGCCAGTAACCACTACTAAACCCAAACAGATAAACATTATTCTTTATTAAACCACACAGAGGATGCTTTCTGTGTACGGCTGTGCCGCTGCTTGTCCTGTGAAGCATTATGTGTGCACCGCATGTTGCATGGGGGGGACAGGGGAGGATGGGGTATGTGTCACAGGGTTTTGGGGTAGGGGAGCAGAGCAGAGTGGTTGGCATGGTCTTGCTGCATGTCTGGGATGTCGCCGTGACAACGGTTACTGCGAGCCTGTCTCTCACACACTAACGTCACGTTGTCTGTGTGTGTTGTCTGTGCATGTGTGTGTGTGTTGTCTCGTGTCCATTTCTCTTATATTGACAAGACCAGAATAAAGGATAAATGAAAACGATGACGTTCCCCTCCCTCTGTCCCTCAGTTTTGCTTTATCGCTTTATGGCCTGGTCTCTGTTGAACTCTGTGAATCTCCAATCCACTACGGGGAGCTCTGTTAGTGGCAGCCAGCTGTCTGCTCTTACTGATCTAGAATCAGATTAATATCCCATAATCCTGAACTAAACCATTCAAGGGGAAAACGCACAAAGCTGACATTGGATCAGAGTCTAACTTCATCCTACACCCTCTATCAGAGAAGGCATAAATAATGCTGTGACACTACTGAACCTGTGAGGTCCTCCTAAGTAACACAACAAGGACTGTTATTCATATCTGTGTACAGACATGAACAAGGTAACACCCACAAGAGGAACCAACCAACTCATAGTAATCAGTAGTGGAAGTGTAATGTTAACCTTTTTAACCCTTTGGCTCTCACAGGCTGTAAAGAAATAATGGTATCATTTGCCACCGCCATGAAAGGATCAAATGACTGAAATATCAATGTTTACATCTTTTTGGTGCTGACAGTACCTAATAACAACTCAGCTGCCATAACTGGTATAGCAATGCCAACGACACATTGTATAGTTGACAGACAGACGTACAGATAGACAGACAGACTCATAGAAACTGCTACAAAAAATGACAGAGCTCCCTTTCCTCCCCTTCCCCCTCACCCCCCCCCCCCCCCCCCCCCCCCCCTCTCCCCAACCCCCTTTCCCTGTCTCCTCACCTGGAGGTTCAGAACACACCTATACCTCCACTTCCTGGGGGGAACACCCTTTTTACTCACCCACCTTCCCCCGATTGGCTCTTTCCAACAGAGGCTGCTGCGGATGGACCTCCCGGTCGCCGACGACAACTCAGTCCACTTCAACTCCACCCTGATGGCCCTGATCCGCACGGCGCTGGACATCAAGATCGCCAAGGGTACGGAAGGTTTGGAACCCCTCTTTCCTGCTTGCCTTTTTCACCATCTCTTCTCCCTGTTTCTTGTCTTCCCTAGAACAGAGCGGGGCAGTCTGCTACTGTAAGGTGGTTGTGTATCGTGTGTACCCTGCTGTCCCTGACACCTACATCGGTCCCTCTGCTTCTCCCACGGTGTCCTAAGTACAGCTCTTTTTCTATAGAGTTTGTATGGTTCTTATTAACCAATAGAATTTAATGTGTACTACCAGCCATACTGTCAGTGTAATAGGGTTTCAAATAGGCTACAGTTCTTTTTTTGTAGACTTTGTAGAGTTCTTGTGAAATAACAATCATAGTTTCAATGTAATTGAGTCTCACTCTATTTGGTTGGCCCAATTAAAGTGAAGATGGCCAGACATACTATTTAATCCCCATGTCTCTGTGTTACATGGCTCATCCACACTATACATTTTAACTGGGAGTCAAAGCTCACCTCTATTAACAAACACATTCTCTTGTGTCTGTGTGCTTGTGTGTGTTTTCATGTCTGTGTGCTTGTGTGTGTTTTCATGTCTGTGTGCTTGTGTGTGTTTTCATGTCTGTGCGTCAATTCTTACACCTCTATGGCTCTGCTGTGTATTTGTATCGATGTGAATGTGTGTGTTTATGTGTGTGTGTTGCTATTATATGTGTGTGTATACACTGGTGCGTGTGTGTGTGTGTGTGCCTGCTTGTGTGTGTGTGTCATTGTGTGTGTGTAGGAGGTGTGGACAAACACCAGATGGATGCAGAGCTGAGGAAAGAGATGATGGCGATTTGGCCCAATCTCTCCCAGAAGACCCTGGACCTCTTAGTCACGCCACATAAGTGTAAGTTGCAGTGTGTTTGGACCGCGACGCGATGCCAGTGTCTGTCTACTTCTTCATGCCACCCGAGGACAGCTTCTCTCAACCAGTCTCCTTCACTGCTGCACCCTCTGATACAGCAGGCACAGCTCCCTACACACACACACACACACACACACACACACACACACACACACACACACACACACACACACACACACACACACACACACACACACACACACACACACACACACACACACACACACACACACACACACAATCACACACACACACACACACACTTTTTATGTACATATAGACACATACCAACACACACACCCATGATTCCCACCAGTCATATCCTCGAAGACGACACACCTAATTTTAGACCTCCAGCCTCCATACACCTCCACCAGCCCTAGCCCCATTTCCCTACAGCAGGCCATGTACCCCATCCACTACCCCCCAGCCCCAGTCCCCACACACCCATATAGACCTCTTTTCTTGCACCCATACCACACCTCCACCCAACCTAACAACTGTACACAGCAGGCCTCATCCTAAAGTCCCAATGCAATACTTCCAACAGCCCATTCCACTGATTCCAGGTCTGTTCTGTAGGCCCAACATCACACCTCCACCGGATCCAATACCAGCAGGCTGTCTGCCCAGCTCTGTGCCTGAGATCAGGGGGTGCCTCTCTATAGACCAACTCTCTATAGTAGTCTTTTCACTCCAGGGGTTTAGTTCATACAGTACTACAGTAGGTCAGAACACTCCAGGGGTTTAGTTAATACAGTGCTACAGTAGGTCAGAACACTCCAGGGGTTTAGTTAATACAGTGCTACTGTAGGTCAGAACACTCCAGGGGTTTAGTTCATACGGTGCTACTGTAGGTCAGAACACTCCAGGGTTTAGTTCATACAGTGCTACAGTAGGTCAGAACACTCCGGGGTTTAGTTCATACGGTGCTACTGTAGGTCAGAACACTCCGGGGTTTAGTTCATACAGTACTACAGTAGGTCAGAACACTCCAGGGGTTGAGTTTATACAGTACTACTGTAGGTAAGAACACTCTGGGGTTTAGTTTATACAGTACTACTGTAGGTCAGAACACTCCGGGGTTTAGTTTATACAGTGCTACTGTAGGTCAGAACACTCCGGGGTTTAGTTTATACAGTACTACTGTAGGTCAGAACACTCCAGGGGTTTAGTTCATACAGTGCTACTGTAGGTCAGAACACTCCAGGGGTTTAGTTAATACAGTATTACTGTAGGTCAGAACACTCTGGGGTTTAGTTTATACAGTACTACTGTAGGTCAGAACACTCTGGGGTTTAGTTCATACAGTACTACTGTAGGTCAGAACACTCCAGGGCTTTAGTTCATACAGTACTACTGTAGGTCAGAACACTCTGGGGTTTAGTTCATACAGTACTACTGTAGGTCAGAACACTCCAGGGGTTTAGTTTATACAGTACTACTGTAGGTCAGAACACTCCAGGGGTTTAGTTTATACAGTATTACTGTAGGTCAGAACACTCTGGGGTTTAGTTTATACAGTACTACTGTAGGTCAGAACACTCCAGGGGTTTAGTTCATACAGTACTACTGTAGGTCAGAACACTCTGGGGTTTAGTTTATACAGTACTACTGTAGGTCAGAACACTCTGGGGTTTAGTTTATACAGTACTACTGTAGGTCAGAACACTCCAGGGGTTTAGTTTATACAGTACTACTGTAGGTCAGAACACTCTGGGGTTTAGTTTATACAGTACTACAGTAAGTCAGAATACTCCAGGGGTTTAGTTCATACAGTGCTACTGTAGGTCAGAACACTCCAGGGGTTTAGTTAATACAGTATTACTGTAGGTCAGAACACTCTGGGGTTTAGTTCATACGGTGCTACTGTAGGTCAGAACACTCCAGGGGTTTAGTTCATACAGTGCTACTGTAGGTCAGAACACTCCAGGGGTTTAGTTCATACAGTACTACTGTAGGTCAGAACACTCTGGGGTTTAGTTCATACAGTACTACAGTAGGTCAGAACACTCCAGGGGTTTAGTTCATACAGTACTACAGTAGGTCAGAACACTCCAGGGCTTTAGTTCATACAGTACTACAGTAGGTCAGAACACTCCGGGGTTTAGTTTATACAGTACTACAGTAGGTCAGAACACTCCAGGGGTTTAGTTTATACAGTGCTACTGTAGGTCAGAACACTCCGGGGTTTAGTTTATACAGTGCTACTGTAGGTCAGAACACTCTGGGGTTTAGTTCATACAGTACTACTGTAGGTCAGAACACTCCAGGGGTTTAGTTCATACAGTACTACTGTAGGTCAGAACACTCCAGGGGTTTAGTTCATACAGTACTACTGTAGGTCAGAACACTCCGGGGTTTAGTTTATACAGTATTACTGTAGGTCAGAACACTCTGGGGTTTAGTTTATACAGTACTACTGTAGGTCAGAACACTCCAGGGGTTTAGTTTATACAGTACTACAGTAGGTCAGAACACTCCAGGGGTTTAGTTTATACAGTGCTACTGTAGGTCAGAACACTCCAGGGGTTTAGTTCATACAGTACTACTGTAGGTCAGAACACTCTGGGGTTTAGTTCATACAGTACTACTGTAGGTCAGAACACTGGCTGCTATGCATGTCGGAGAAATACATACAGGACTAGAAGGAATGCACAAGTGCCAAAGCACTAGTTGCTATGTAGATATTAGCTGTATATTATATGAAAGTAAGCATGATTTACAGTATAGGTAAAGGCATCTGGGTCAGGTGCGTTATAGCTACTCACCATATTGCTAATTGTACCAAATGTTATCAGAATGCACAGGCTTCTGTGCCCTGCTAATAACGTTCAAACCAAATTGAAATAAAATGTTTGGCAATTTAGCATGCTGGTGAACGGTGTACAGAAATGGCCAATAGCATAATGCTTGTGAACACACTTTTTTGAACTGGACTTTAGGCCCTTTTATTGTGAAGATGTGCTCTGCTGTTGACACCTGGAAATGACTCTCTTTCAAAGACTGTTATCACACTTTTTTTCTCTTCTGAAGCTCTGTTTTGTTTATCTGTTTGGAGATAACAAAGTACAAGGTCCAAATTGAACTAAGTACAACATGTCCACCTTCTATTGAGAAGTAAAGGGGGAACCATCAGTCCTGCATCAGAATGCCAAAACAGCATCAAAGCAGCCCCAGTAGTTCTGTTGGTACTGTCCAGTCCTCTACCAGGTCCCCCATCTACACAATGAAGTGGTCTTGAGTCTTGTCTTCTGATTGAAGACCACCAGTCAGTAGAAATACAGAAAAGATGCAAAGAAAGAAAGACTACAGTTAAACAGAGAAAGAAAGACTACAGTTAAACAGAGAAAGAAAGACTACAGTTAAACAGAGAAAGAAAGACTACAGTTAAACAGAGAAAGAAAGACTACAGTTAAACAGAGAAAGAAAGACTACAGTTAAACAGAGAAAGAAAGACTACAGTTAAACAGAGAAAGAGAAAATGTGACACATGATCATTTTTTAGTCCGAGTCTGTTTGTGAAAAGACTATCAGCTCTGTGTTCGTGTATATGTGTGTATTTGTCTGTGTGAGTTTGTCTCTCTCTCTGCGTGCCTCGTCCCCTCTACTCCCATCCCTCTCGCTCAGGGTCCCATACGTAGTGGTCTAATCGTGCAGGGTAACTTGTCCCTCTCTCAGCAGCAACAGACCTGACGGTGGGGAAGATCTACGCTGCCATGATGATCATGGAGTACTACAGGCAGAGCAAGGCCAAGCGCTCTCAGGCGCGGCTAGAGGCGGAGCAGGTACAACTACTGTCCCTAGGAACCATCCCCAAACCTTCAGACAACGCAGACTGACTGAGGGCAGAGTCAGACTGACTAGAAATACTGCTGTGCTGTTAGTACAGGGGTCAAAGCGGAGCTGTGACAACCCATAACCACGCCCACCCACAGTCTTACTATAGCATTTACTTACTACGTTATTGTAAGGTCACTTGTTATCATTGACCTCACCTGGCTAAAGGTTAGAGGTCAAAGGTTAGAGGACCACTGCCATTGGGTTTACCCACTCTAGTCTTGCCTCTGTGTTCTTCCATCCTCCCTTCCTTTCTATCTATCTCTGCAGTTAGTCGGTATAAAACTCTGTGAGGCCCTCTGGTGGACAAAGTATATCATGTTATATTACATTCATGTTATATTACATTTGTACATGATATTATATTATTGCTAGAGCATCTATACAGAAAACCAGCAGATTATATTTCAAGCACAATTATATAATTCTGAATCACAATTATTTCTAAAGAAGAGGCACTTTTCTGCTATACAGAACCCTCTCGATCATCTTTGAATTGGTTTGGGCTGGGTGTCTTTGTCACAGCTCTGGATGGCGAAGACTGTACGACGTTAATGTACATTCCTCACCTAAGCCTGTTCCTCTTTATCCTCCCTTTTCTTGGCTGTGAATCCACTGCTAGTGATGATGATGATGATGATGATGATGCTAGTCTTCCCAAGCCTTTTAGCCACACCCTGGCCTTGGACTGTTGCCCTACACCCTGGACTGTAGCATTGCACTGTAGCCCCCTATTCCCTGTTGACAGAGAGAATGCATATACAACCAATACAATGGATCTTGTGTTTATGTAGTCACATGTGAAGCCACTGACGATAAAACGTTAAAGTTGTAGCAGTATTCGTAACACAGTTACAGAAACATTTTAAGTGTAAGTAAAAGATGACGTTTTAAATTACGGAGATTGTTTTATTTTGTTTTATTTGTATTTCTCACGCACACACATACACGCTTTCCTATTTTACAGACAGAGTCCTACTCCTCCTCTCCTCTCTCACTGCACTCTAAGCATGCCACTTTCCCTGCTCTGCTATGGCCACCTGCTACCACTCTCTGTACACAACTCTCAGCCATATCAATTCTTCATGACTTCATTTCTGCCTTCTGGCATTCCTTCCTTGTAGGATAGCACAAGGAAGAGGTTGGTCTTGAAGGGATAGTCACTAAATTCAAAGTTTAAACAATGATCTTAACTCTTTTTCTCTGGCACATGATGTGAAGGGCGTGAGAGAGGCAGGATATTGGAAGATCTAGGAGTTAGTTGAGAGAGTCTGGCTCTGTCTGAGCTTTAGAAACTGACCTCAAACCTGCCTTAGCCATGTGTATAGATTTGTATAGAGGAGGTGTAGAGAGGAGGTGTAGAGAGGGGCAGCTCAGTAAGAGGAGGTGTAGAGAGGGTTACAGGGGAGAGGGGAGAGGATGTGTAGGGGTAAAGGGTGGGAGAGCAGACATTGGCTGGAGAGCAGGATGGGTGACGATTGGATGAGGATGTTGCAGCTTTTTGAAGAGTTGGTTGAATGGGACCTACAGTATGAGTCAGGGGATAGTTTGATTGGAGAAGGCACAGGAACTCCTCGGGAACATGATGGAGATATCTAAGAAGGATACCATCTAAACAACTGTAGAAACCACCCTCTATCACCTGTCAAAGTACAATGGAAGACTCATAAGACAAGCTGAGAAGACTCAAGAGTTGGTCACCCAATACTTAGAGTCAAGTCATGTCATATGCTTGGTCTTCATTCACAACCACAACCATACCACCCAGCTGGTCCTTGTGCTTTTACTCTAATGCTCCCAAGGCGTACTTACCCATGACCACAAACATGTACAGAGCACAAACACTCACACACTGGAGTTTCTTGGGCAACGAATGGTATCAAACTTTTCAGACTCTTCAGCATGCTCACAGCCCGATGGCGATAATTGATGATGTCACTGCAACATCCTCATCCAATCGTCGCCCATCCTGCTCTCCAGCCAATGTCTGCTCTCCCACCCTTTATCCCTACACATCCTCTCCCCTCTCCCCTGTACCCCTCTCTACATCTCCTCTTACTGAGCTGCCCCTCACTCTCCTCCCCCTTGCACCCCCACCTCCCTTCCCCTCCTTCCCAACCCCCACCCCTGCTGCTACTTGCTTACAGAAGGACAGGAGCAGAGGAGTGGACTTCCCTCCCCCTTGCACCATCTCAGACAGTATTATTACCATAGTGTTAGATAAGGAGAGACATAGTGAAGGATAGCATCTATCCCAGTGATGAGAGTTTCTTCCCTGCATGATTCCAGGTAGAGCTTGCTGCCATAGATAAGCATGTGCTTTGTGATGATGTGAGACTAGGTGTGGGACCTGGAGAATGGGAATATCCTTGCTTCGAACGGTTCAGGTTCGGACAAGAACTGTTCCAAGTGTTTAGAAATGATGATTGGACAAATATTGTTTGGAAAAATATTTGTGTGCTATTTTCTTGTATGACCTGGGACCTTTGTGATCCATCCACTTTAAACGTTGACCCTCCATGGCTTGTGAAATCCTTAAACCAAAACAGCTACTTACCATTGATAATCCATTCCAGCTAGCAAGTATATACTGGCCCAGGAGTGGCCCACTGCCTGCATGGTTTACGGCCCACAGCTGGAAACCAAATGCGGCCCAACAACATTTTGCCCAGATATCTTACGGACATAAAAGTAGCAGTTTGTCAGTTTTAAGTGGATGTGTAATAACTGAATGACACTGTATGTGGTTATTTGAACACACTTACTCCCACCATGCATTTCACCTACACTAAGAAAAACAGGTGCTATCCAGAACCTAAAAGAGTTCTTAAGCTGTCCCCATTGGAGAACCATTTGATGAACCCTTTTTGATTCCAGATATAACCCTTTTGGTTCCAGGTAGAACCCCTTTGGGTTCTATGTAGACCCCTTCTACAAAGGGTTCTGCCTGGAACCCAAAACAGTTCTTCCTGGAACCAAAAATGGTTTTCCTATGGGGACATCCAAAAAACCCTTTGGAACCCTTTTTTCTAAGAGTGTACTGTATGTTCCCAACAGGTCTACTCCCAGTCCTCGTCTTCCTCTCTCTTTTTCATCCTTCCTCTATCCCTCCTTGTGTCCCCTTTCTCTCTCGATATTCGCTCACATGGACTTCTACCTCTATTCTTTCCTTTTCTCATCCTCCTCCTGTCTTCCTTTCTCTATCATCATGTTTATATTATTTACAGACTATTCTCCCTCCTCTCCTTATGTGTCAACGTCTGTTTTCAACAGAGACTTGGAATGTTCTCTTCCTGATGGATCTGTCCATTGGTTTTGCACTGATGTTCTGCCTTGTTCAACTCTTCCTTATTCCCTCCCTGGTCTTGCTGTTCTACTGCTCTAATGGATTGTTGGACTGGCTCAAACTGCACCCACCGACTCTCATTTCCTGGTTGCCGATAGTGATCATTTGGCTGCTTGAGGTCAAATGGGGATCAAAAGTCAAGGTTGAAATCCATTCAGGTCGAGAGGTAAACACTGTCCATCCTGTCGAATGGGTTGTGTATTGAATGGCACCCTTTTCATGCTATAGTGCACTTCTTTTGAATCAAAGCCTAGGTGAAAATCAGAAATAGTGTGTCATTTGAGATGTGTTCCTATGAGCAACATGCAAATTGTCTGTTCAAATAAAAAATACTGTAGACAAAGAGCTTAATTAATGCCAGACAAATCCAGACCTCTTTGTAGCATCCAACGGAACACGTCCAAATCCATAGCTAGGTACTGTATACTGTAGGTCATATACAGTGGCTATGGCTCTGGTTAATACCCTTCATTCATGGTGACCTGGAAGTAGATGATTCATTGGCATGAGCCTTCCATTCTCACATTTACAGCAGGACTCCAACTCCCCTCCCAGAATGCTCTCTGGCTCAGTCAGCCCCTGCTGACTGAAACCCTTCCTCCCCCTGGATGCTGTGACCTGCTCTGAACTCACTTTCTTCTCCACCTTCCCCATTTCCTGTATGTCTACCTTAAAGCCGGCGGCCATGTTGTATCTCACACAGAATCGAACGACATTACTGTTTCAGCGCGTGGAGCCGCCCTCACCCATCCAGGACGGGCCTCTCAGCCTCCCTCCTACCCAACCGGCAGACCCCGTCAACAGCCTGTGAGTAGACCCCTGCCCCCCCCCCCCTCCAACTCTCTCTCTGGGTCTCTCTCTCTGTCCTCTCCCTCTCTCTGTTTTCTCTCTCCCTCTTTCTCTGCAGCCAGAGGGAGGATGGGTAGTGGCTCCACAGGTGGAGTGTCATCCACGAGAAGGAGGAGCAGGACGACACGCTGGGCGGACACGCCTCACGTGTAGAGGACCTGTGTGTGCATGTGCGTGTGTAGTGTGTTCAGAAAGGCTGGTTTGTGGGGATGAGTGCATTCAGTTAGCCTCATACAAGCGCTGAATGCATGGGTCTGATGAAGGTGATGTATATGGGGCCTGGCTTGTGTGTATGCATGCGTGTGCCCGTGTTTGCCTATCTGTGTGTATATATGTCCCGGGTCTGACTGGGTGTGTGTGTGTGTGTGTGTTGTAGACCGGTGGAGGGAGGTGGTGTGTGTGTGTGTGTGTGTGCGAGGGGCCTGTCTGACTGTCTGTGTGTTGTAGACCGGTGGAGGGGGGGGTTCCAGAGAGCCAGTCGTGGGTGACAGTGCGGGCTCAGGAGATGTCCCAGAGAGTAGGCAGCTGGAGTCCTGAGGGACAGCACTCTGAGGATGGCCTGGACAGCAGGCATAACTCGCAGGTAACACATATACACAGGTGCGCAAACACACACACACACACACCAGCATCCAGAGGAATCCCTGGACAACAGACATAACTCATAAGTGTATATACACGCACATGCATATGCACAAATACAGATCAATACAGTACGTGCATGTAACATGTACAGTATGTCATTGCACACAAGAACACACTAATAAATGGTTCCCAGTAAACATGAAATAGTGATTTTCTTTCATGCTATTCATGTTTCATGTTGTCTGAACATATTTTCATTGGACTGGTTCATATAGAGCTCGTGTCCTGGTGCTCTTTCCTTACAGGATATTTAGGGTCATCATTGTTGAATCAACTCGTACACAGAGTCACCGCTGGCTCTGTTTTATTCCTGCCTATTGTCCAATTCCATATGGTCCCTACAGCTCCTCTCCCTATAGGCACTTAGACAGATCTGAAAGGTGTATAGGTGTAAGCAATACAGCACATTCATCTAATGGCTTTGAGTCATTACTAATCCTTTCAGATCTACATGAAGGGCCCAGGAGTTAGAGTTAGTTATTGGGAAAATGTGAACATGATGGTTTCCCTATAACCTGCCCTGATTGGCTATGCCTGCTTAAACCCTCCCACCATTCACATCCCATACCCATCGACCCCCCTCAGCCCCCAGGCCCACAACCTCCAAGCCCTCATCCCCCAAGCCCTCAAACCCTCATCCCCCAAGCCCTCAAACCCTCATCCCCCAAGCCCTCAAACCCTCATCCCCCAAGCCCTAAATAACATAATATTATCAAAATCCGTCTGTTTAAGATTGAGATATATTTTTGTATTGGCTGCGTCTCAATCCATCGGATACGCCCTTGTCGGCCTTCTGCATCTGTGGTGGAAAGTGGCAGAACAGCACTGTTTGTCAGACCAGGAGACATCCCGAAAATCGGTCTTCTCACGAAAACGTCTACAGCGTCCAAACGATGGTGTTCTCCGTTTTGCTTTACGACACCCACAAGTGTCACTGGACTTGTCTGAAAGTAACCCAGTACCGGTTTAAAAAAGGAATCGAAGTATGCTATATATATATACAAAAGTATGTGAACACCTCTTCAAATTAGTGGATTCGGCTATTTCAGCCAAACCGTTGCTGACAGGTGTATAAAATCAAGCACACAGCCATGCAATCTCCATAGACAAACATTGGCAGTAGAATGGCCCGTACTGAAGAGGTCAGTGACTTTCAATGTGGCACCGTCATAGGAGGCCACCTTTCGAAGTCAGTTCGTCATATTTCTTCCCCGCTGGAGCTGCTCTGGTCAACTGTAAGTGCTGTTATTGTGAAGTGGCAATATATATACATATATATATATATATAGTGCCAGTGAAAGGTTCGGTTTGGACACACCTACTCATTCAAGGGTTTTTCTTTATTTTTCCTAGACATCAAAACTATGAAATAGCACATATGGAATCATGTAGTAACCAGAAAAGTGTTAAACCAATCAAAATACATTTTAGATTATTCAAAGTAGCCACCACATGCCTTGATGACAGCTTTGCACACTCTTGGCATTCGCTCAACCAGCTTCATGAGGTAGTCACCTGGAATGCTTTTCCAACAGTCTTGACGGAATTCACACATATGCTGAGCACTTGTTGGCTGCTTTTCTTTCACTCTGCGGTCGAACCCATCCCAAACCATCTCAATTGGGTCGAGGCCGGGTGATTGTGGAGGCCAGGTCATCTGATGAAACACTCCATCACTCTCATTATTGGTCAAATAGCCCTTACACAGCCTGGAGGTGTGTTTTGGGACATTTTCATGTTGAAAAACAAATGATAGTCCCACTAAGCTCAAACCAGATGGGATAGCATATCGCTGCAGATTGCTGTGGTATCCATGCTGGTTAAGTGTGCCTTGAATTCTAAATAAATCACAGACAGTGTCACACCTCCTCCTTCATGGGAACCACACATGCAAAGATCATCTGTTCACCTACTCTGCATCTCACAAAGACCAAAAATCTCCAATTTGGACTCATCAAACCAAGACAGATTTCCACCGCTCTAATGTCCATTGCTCGTGTTTCTTGGCCCAAGCAAGTCTCCTCTTATTGGAGTCCTTTAGTAGTGGTTTCTTTGCAGCAATTCGACCCTGAAGGCCTGATTCATGCAGTCTCCTCTGAACAGTTGATGTTGAGATGTGTGTCTTACTTGAACTCTGTGAAGCATTTATTTGGGTTGAAATTTCTGAGGCTGGTAACTCTAATGAACTTATCCTCTGCAGCAGAGGCAACTCTGGGTCTTCCTCTCCTGTGGTGGTCCTCATGAGAGCCAGTTTCATCATAGCGCTTGATGATTTTTGTGACTGAACTTGAAGAAACTTTCAAAGTTCTTGACATTTTCTGAATTGACTGACCTTCATGTCTTAAAGTAATGATGGACTGTCATTTCTCTTTGCTTATTAGAGCTGTTCTTGCCATAATATGGACTTGGTCTTTTACCAAATAGGGCTATCTTCTTTATACCATCCCTACTTTGTCACAACACAACTGATTGGCTCAAATACATTAAGAAATGAAACAAATTTACTTTTAACAAGGCACACCTGTTAACCTTATATGAAATGCAGTCCAGGTGACTACCTCATGAAGCTGGTTGAGAGGATGCCAAAAGTGTGCAAAGCTGTCATTAAGGCAAAGGGTGGCTACTTTAAAGTATCTCAAATATACAATATATTTTGATTTATTTAACACTTTTTTGGGCTACTACATGATTCCATATGTGTTATTTCATAGTTTTGATGTCTTCACTATTATTCTACAACGTAGAATATAGTAAAAATAAAGAAAAAACTTGGAATGAGTAGGTGTGTCTGAACTTTGTACTGGTACTGTATATATGTGTTTATATATACCTAAATCAAATAGCTAAATGATCCATGGTATGACCATCTTAAAACAATTCCATGTGTTAGCGTAGACTTTTAGAGGTTAAATTTCAACTTAAATGGGGTAGGGATGTCCCAAGGATACCAGATAGCACGGACCAAGCCCTCAGCCCCCAAACCTTCAGCCCCCAAGCCCTCTATCCCCAAGCCCCCTGCGCCGAAGCCACCTGCACCGAAGCCCCCTGTACCGAAGCCCCCTGTACCGAAGCCCCCTGTACCGAAGCCCCCTGTACCGAAGCCCCCTGTACCGAAGCCCCCTGTACCGAATCACCCTGTACCGAAGCCCCCTGCACCGAAGCCCCCTGCACCGAAGCCCCCTGCACCGAAGCCACCTGTTCCGAAGCCACCTGTACCGAAGCCCCCTGCACCGAAGCACCCTGCACCGAAGCCCCCTGTACCGAAGCCCCAGTACAGTACCGAAGCCCCCTGTACCGAAGCCCCCTGTTCCCGAAGCCACCTGTACCGAAGCCTCCTGCACTGAAGCCCCATGCCTCAGCCTCAGCAGTTCCCGCTCTTGATCCAAGTCCAGGTCCAAGTCCTAGCTCCTAGCCCCTTGCCCTAGATCTAAACCTAGCCGTAAACCTTCCCCCATCCCCATTTCCCAGGCATTTCCCAGGCTCAAACCCCAGTCCCTCCCACACTACACTACATGCTACTGTACACCACAGGAAGCTGCTGAGGGGAAGATGGCTCATAACAATAGCTGGAACGGAGCAAATGGAATGTCATCAAACACATGGAAACTATGTTTGATGTATTTGGTACTATTCCATTAATTCCAATCCAACCATTAACATGAGCCCGTCCTCCCCAATTAAGGTCCCATCAACCTCCTGTGCACACTACACTCACCCACACTCACGTGGGATAAAGGATGACAAACACACCATTGTCCCCGTCATATTCCTTCATCACAGTCACGCCTGCTCTCACTCTATTTTGCAGACGGTAGAGATGAGAGAGATGGGGCGTGATGGTTACTCGGATACCGAGCACTTTCAGCCAATGGAAGGCCACGGAAGGGCCGCTTCCATGCCACGCCTTCCAGGCGACAACCAAGTGAGCACCCCTCATTTCCTCTCCTCCCTCCCTCTCTCGCTCCCTCTAGCTTTTCATCTCCTTGACTCAATCTCCACGATAAGCTACATGACTAGAGACACACAAAGACTAGAGACAGACTATTTATAATCCAACACAGTGCATAGCAAAATACTATGAAACATTGCTGAAAATGGACACGTGATACTTTCAAGCATATTTAAAAAATTAAAAAATAAAAAAGCATGGTATTTGACGTGATATCATGCATTTTGACGGTAGCTCCCCTTTCTATGCTGTTGAAATATCGCCCATAGGATGTTTCCCAGACAGACTTACAGGTAAGTCTTACAGAAGTCTTACAGACTAACACCCCAACACCCCACTCTTCCTCCCCTCCTCCTCTCCACTCATCCCCATGGAGGTGTGTTACTGTGGTTGTCCCTTCTCATCCAGTACCAAGTCATCTCTGCTATATTGTCACACACACACTCTTTGTTTAAGGTAGTCCATCGTATCCGATGATGACTTCCACTACTGCTTGTTGGATCACTGATGACTGTATAATCTGATGCGGGATGCACACTGTTGCCACAGACAGAGCACACAAAGGCCTGTCCTGTTGAGGCCAGTGAAGTCATGGTCTACGTTCAGTCCTTTTTTCCTCGGTCAACTGCACTCCTTGATGGCAGAGGCCACGCCAGGTGGAACGGTCCGCAACAACAGTCTGGAGGGAGGCAGAGTTTACCCCACACTTCTTTAGTGATGTCTTCAGTTGGTCCTTTAGCCACTTTTTCTGCCCACCTGAAGAGCGACAGCCCAGTTGTAGCTGTCCGTACAGCGTATTTCACGGCAGGCGATCCTCTGGCATCCGGATGGCATGGCCGAGCCATCTAAGCTGGTGGTGTGTGATGGACGCTTCAATACTCATGCAGTTGGTTTTCTGTAGGATCTCTGAGTGCGGAACACGGTCCTGCCAGGTCACTTTCAAAGTGCTTTGAAGGCATTCTATGTGAAAGGACTCCAGTTGTTTTAAGTGTCGGCTGTGGACTGTACATGTTTCACATCCATAAAGGACTGTAGATACACACACTGCCTGGTAGACTGCAACTTTGGTGTGGAGGTGCAGGTTGCTGTTGGTAAAAACCCTCTTCCTTAGCCGACCTAAAGACGACAAGGTCTGTTTGACCCGATTCTGGATATCCTGGTCGAAGATTAAAATGTGATACAATGGGAAGTGAGGAGTCTGAGATGGAGAATGGAGGTGTTTCAGGCGGAGGATCAGATGACCACTGACATAGGACCTCTGTTTTTGGGACGTTAACAGACAGCCCCATTAGGCTATACGCTCGCACAGCTGCTCTGAGTATGGCTTGTAGAGCTTCTGGGGTATGTGCCACGAGTGCAATCATCCGCATACTGGAGCTCAAGTACTTGTTAAGATTTGAGCTTTATGGCAGCTTGAAGCTTCCTAATGTTGAAGAATTTTCCATCCAATCTGAAGTACAGGGTCACCCCACTCTCTGTTTCCATGTCCTTGTGCAGGACTGCTGTGACACACAAGAAGAAGACATTGAATAGGACCGGCGCAAGCACACACCATTGCCTCACACCAGTACCAACTCTAAAAGGGTTCAGACTCCTGACAGCTAATTCTTACTCTGGCCACCATCTCCTCATGGATCTGACGCAGGACGTTCACACATTTCCCAGTGCAGCCATACTGCAGGAGGACCTTCCAAATGAGTTCACGGTGTACTGTGTCAAAGGCTTTGGACTGATCCAGAAAGGCCATGAACAGGTACTGTGTCTGTTCACTGCACTTTTTCTGCAGTTGTTGTGCACTGAAGATCATGTCCACCATGCTTCTGTTCTTTCTGAAGCTGCACTGGGACTCCGGGAGCAGGTCTGCAGTGACGGTGTCGATGATTCTGTGGTGGAAGACCTTCACCAGGACTTTGACAGCAACTGGAAGGAATGATATGCCCCTGCTGTTGCCGCAGATGGATTTGCCTCCCTTGTTTTTTGTATATATGTTTGCATCCCTCCATTGATCGGGATGTGCTCTTGTCTCCATACCTCAGAGATGAACAGGCAAACTGCTCTGGTACAGAGATAGCCCCCCAGTTTTAGGATCTCAGCAGGGATGGAGTCAGGTCCAGGAGTTGAGTTATTCTTCAGTGACCTGACGGTGGTGCAGACCTCAGAAAAGGTGGGTGGGAGATCAAGGCTCTGGATGGTGGGCAGTGTTTGGAGCTCCTCCAGGACTGAGTAGTCAACTGGGCTCGGCTGGTTTAAGAGGGCTTCACCTCTGGACTATCGTAGTTTGGTCCTTTATGAGAGTGGACCCATCTGCACTTCTTAGGGGACAGAGAAAGCAACTTCCTGGGCCGTGGGTTGTCTTCGGGGCATCATACAACTTCCTGGGCCGTGGGTTGTCTTCAGGGCATCATACAACTTCTTGGGCCGTGGGTTGTCTTCGGGGCATCATACAACTTCTTGGGCCGTGGGTTGTCTTCGGGGCATCATACAACTTCTTGGGCCGTGGGTTGTCTTCGGGGCATCATACAACTTCCTGGGCCGTGGGTTGTCTTCGGGGCATCATACAACTTCCTGGGCCGTGGGTTGTCTTCGGGGCATCATACAACTTCCTGGGCCGTGGGTTGTCTTCGGGGCACCATACAACTTCTTGGGCCGTGGGTTGTCTTCGGGGCATCATACAACTTCTTGGGCCGTGGGTTGTCTTCGGGGCATCATACAACTTCTTGGGCCGTGGGTTGTCTTCGGGGCATCATACAACTTCTTGGGCCGTGGGTTGTCTTCGGGGCATCATACAACTTCCTGGGCCGTGGGTTGTCTTCGGGGCATCATACAACTTCTTGGGCCGTGGGTTGTCTTCGGGGCATCATACAACTTCTTGGGCCGTGGGTTGTCTTCGGGGCATCATACAACTTCTTGGGCCGTGGGTTGTCTTCAGGGCATCATACAACTTCTTGGGCCGTGGGTTGTTTTCGGGGCAACATACAACTTGTGCATGTTTTATCTATCCCCACAAGATTGAAGTTCTTGTGCTTTGGAGATCCACCACTCATTTTGTCGTAGAGTACTCTGTGCCTCCTTCCGCTGCTACACACACACACACACACACACACACACACACACACACACACACACACACACACACACACACACACACACACACACACACACACACACACACACACACACACACACACACACACACACACACACACACACACCAGCACACATGTACATTCTTCTACCCTCATAACTATCACTGCTGTCAAGCCCTAGATCTTCTTTCTTTCTCTTCCTTTTTCTCTCTCCAGCCTCAGTTCTTATCTTCTATCTAAATCAATCTTTATTTCTCTTTCTCTCTCCAGCTAAAGTTCTTATCTTCTATCTAAATCATTCTTTCTTTCCCTCTTCTCTAATGGTTTTGCTACAAAGGTGACTTGAAATGTGGGGTTTTGTTTCAACCAGGTTTGAATTTGAAATCATGCCCAACTGCAAATGATCTAGTGTCATTTTGGGGTCAACATTTCTTTGAGAAGGTATTGTTCAAGTGGTCGAGTGGTGTACTGTCATGCTCAAACTAAAAGATATAGAAAATAGAATACTACTATCTTGAAACAAAAACTGTCACCAGGTTGAAACAGTGCTTTTGCTCTGATATGAGTAAGTGTACTGCTGCTATGTGTGGATGTGTGACTATGTCCTGATGTCCTGTGTGTGTGTGTGTGTGTGTGTGTGTGTGTGTGTGTGTGTGTGTGTGTGTGTGTGTGTGTGTGTGTGTGTGTGTGTGTGTGTGTGTGTGTGTGTGTGTGTGTGTGTGTGTGTGTCATCCAGTCTTCTTTCGTACTCTTGTGTGTCGTAAGTTGTGCCTTTACACTGTACTTCACTGTACTGTTGTTATTGCCGTAGTAGCATGGTGTTGATGGGTGCTGTTACTATGGTGACTGTGGTGTAGATGGTAGTGTTGTTGCCATGGTGACCTTGTCTATAACACTGTCTCTGGCTCTCCAGTGTCTGTGCGCTACTGTGGTAAGTGTTGTTTCTCCCCTCACCGCTGCTTTTGTGTCTAACCGGGTTCTCTCTCTCTCTCTCCTCTCCTCCATCTCACCTCCCTTTCTTTTCGGGTTATCCTCACCCATATTTATCCCCCTCTCCATTTCTCCCTCGCTCTCTGCCCACGCCTCCCCCGTTATCCGATTTTCACCCCCTCGCCTTACCTTCTTCACCCCTCCCTTCAATATTTATTTGCGTATCCATCCCTCTCTCCTTCCCTGTCCCTCTGTCCTCTTCTGTGTGTCTGTGTGTGCTCTACCTGTGCTGTATCCGTGGCTGTGATGTGTGTGTGCGTGTGTGTGTCTTCTCTGTGCTCACACAGCAGCGAAGGAAAGGGAGGCAGCGTGGAAATAACCTCAGTGTATGTACCCTGTCTCCCCCATCTCTCCCCCTTTCTTTCTCTCTCTCACTCACTGATTCACTCACTCACGAAAACCATTTCTCTCTTTCTCTGTCTGTCTCCATCTCTGCCTCTCTCTCCTCATGTCATCTCCTAACATGGTTGTGAATTTCTAAGTCAGTTAAACACATAGTTCTTAGCTGATTCAACTGGATTTCATAAGTTCAGACAATTTGATTAATTATAGTCATCTGGACTTTTTTTGTCAACACAACTGTTATGTTGCTTCAGTTGATATGACTTCATGGATGTGAATTTCTAAGTTGAGGACACACATAGTGCTTAGCTGATTCAACTTGATTTCATACGTTTAAAAAAATTGCAACTCAACAAAGGTTGTTGACTTGACTATATACAGAGGGGCAAAAAAGTATTTAGTCAGCCACCAATTGTGCAAGTTCTCCCACTTAAAAAGATGAGAGAGGCCTGTAATTTTCATCATAGGTACACTTCAACTATGACAGACAAAATTAGAAAAAAAAATCCAGAAAATCACATTGTAGGATTTTTAATGAATTTATTTGCAAATTATGGTGGAAAATAAGTATTTGGTCAATAACAAAAGTTTATCTCAATACTTTGTTATATACCCTTTGTTGGCAATGACAGAGGTCAAACGTTTTCTGTAAGTCTTCACAAGGTTTTCACACACTGTTGCTGGTATTTTGGCCCATTCCTCCATGCAGATCTCCTCTAGAGCAGTGATGTTTTGGGGCTGTTGCTGGGCAACACGGACTTTCAACTCCCTCCAAAGATTTTCTATGGGGTTGAGATCTGGAGACTGGCTAGGCCACTCCAGGACCTTGAAACGCTTATTACGAAGCCACTCCTTCGTTGCCCGGGCGGTGTGTTTGGGATCATTGTCATGCTGAAAGACCCAGCCACGTTTCATCTTCAATGCCCTTGCTGATGGAAGGAGGTTTTCACTCAAAATCTTACGATACATGGCCCCATTCATTCTTTCCTTTACACGGATCAGTCGTCCTGGTCCCTTTGCAGAAAAACAGCCCCAAAGCATGATGTTTCCACCCCCATGCTTCACAGTAGGTTTGGTGTTCTTTGGATACAACTCAGCATTCTTTGTCCTCCAAACACGACGAGTTGAGTTTTTACCAAAAAGTTATATTTTGGTTTCATCTGACCATATGACATTCTCCCAATCTTCTTCTGGATCATCCAAATGCTCTCTAGCAAACTTCAGACGGGCCTGGACATGTACTGGCTTAAGCAGGGGGACACGTCTGGCACTGCAGGATTTGAGTCCCTGGCGGCGTAGTGTGTTACTGATGGTAGGCTTTGTTACTTTGGTCCCAGCTCTCTGCAGGTCATTCACTAGGTCCCCCCGTGTGGTTCTAGGATTTTTGCTCACCGTTCTTGTGATCATTTTGACCCCACGGGGTGAGATCTTGCGTGGAGCCCCAGATCGAGGGAGATTATCAGTGGTCTTGTATGTCTTCCATTTCCTAATAATTGCTCCCACAGTTGATTTCTTCAAACCAAGCTGCTTACCTATTGCAGATTCAGTCTTCCCAGCCTGGTGCAGGTCTACAATTTTGTTTCTGGTGTCCTTTGACAGCTCTTTGGTCTTGGCCATAGTGGAGTTTGGAGTGTGACTGTTTGAGGTTGTGGACAGGTGTCTTTTATACTGATAACAAGTTCAAACAGGTGCCATTAATACAGGTAACGAGTGGAGGACAGAGGAGCCTCTTAAAGAAGAAGTTACAGGTCTGTGAGAGCCAGAAAACTTGCTTGTTTGTAGGTGACCAAATACTTATTTTCCACCATAATTTGCAAATAAATTCATAGAGAATCCTACAATGTGATTTTCTGGATTTCTTTTTCTCATGTTGTCTGTCATAGTTGAAGTGTACCTATGATGAAAATTACAGGCCTCTCTCATCTTTTTAAGTGGGAGAACTTGCACAATTGGTGGCTGACTAAATACTTTTTTGCCCCACTGTATATGTATACAGATAGGGCTCAAAACAGGTGGGGCTCTGAGTTGCACCCCCCTTTTTGTACCCCCCAGTTCTTGACCCAAACTGGTGCGCCTGGCACCTACTACCATACCCCATTCAAAGGCATTTAAATATTTTCTTACCCACCCTCTGAATGGCACACATACACAATCCATGTCTCAATTGTCTCAAGGCATAAAAATCTTTTAACCTGTTTCCTCCCCTTCATCTACACTGATTGATGTGGATTTAATAAGTGACATCAATAAGGGATCCTAGCTTTCACCTGGTTAGTCTATGTCATGGAAAGAACAGGTGTTCTTAATGTTTTGGATACTCGGCGTCTACGCAAAATATAAGCAATATTGCAATAGCTCCACCCTGCCCTCTGATAAGCCAGATGGATTTTTGCCATATTACTTACATCTTGCCTGGTGAATGTGATTATGCGAGGTCAGGATGTTGGAACAAGGCTAATTTACTTACCTCTCTAGTCCTTGTGCCAAGTGCCAAGCGGGTGGGGTCAAGGTGTTGATTTGGGATTGGCAAACTCTGCACCCTCTCTCTGTCTCTCTCTCTTCCTGCTGCTGCTGCTCTGTGTTGGGAGTACCATGTGTGTTGCGTGTATCATGCCTGTGTGCTTGTCTGTGCTGATGTCATCAATGTGCTGCTGTATTGGTGTTGGTGTTGCATGCATGCCAGGAATATGTGTGCCCTTGTTGGAGTGATTTTGTGTGTGCGTGCATGCATGTGTGTGTTTGCGTGTGTGTGTATGCTTGGTGAGTGTGTTTGTTGTGTGTGCTTGGTGTGTGTGTGTCCATGTGTGTTTGTGTGTGTAAGGGTATCCTAGCTACACACTGTCTGCTGGTTTCAGTCCATTATAATCTATTCTGGTTTCAACCTGGAATACCAGGGGAGTTAACCTCTCTAGGGTACGTGAGACGTTAGCGTCCCACTTCTTCAACAGCCAGTGAAAGTGCAGGGTGCCAAATTCAAAACAACAGAAGTCCCATAATTAAAATTCCTCGAACATACATGTATTTCACACCATTTTAAAGATACACTTGTTGTAAATCCAGCCACAGTGTCCGATTTCAAAAAGGCTTTACGACGAAAGCAAACCAAACGATTATGTTAGGTGAGTGCCTATTCACAGAATAACACAGCCATTTTTCCAGCCAAAGAGAGGATTCACAAAAAGCAGAAATATAGATAAAATGAATCACTAACCTTTGATGATCTTCATCAGATGACACTCATAGGACTTCATGTTACACAATACATGTATGTTTTGTTCGGTAAAGTTCATATTTATATCCAAAAATCTGAGTTTACATTGGCGCCTTACGTTCAGAAGTCACAAAACATCCTTTGATTTTGCAGAGAGCCACATCAATTTACAGGAATACTCATAATAAACATTAAAGATACAACTGTTATGCATAGAATTGTAGATGCAGTTCTCCTTAATGCAACCACTGTGTCAGATTTTTTTTAAACTTTACGAAAAAAACAAACCATGCAATAATCTGAGTCGGCGCTCAGAGCCCAATCAAGCCACAAATATAGCCGCCATATTATGCAGTCAACAGGAGTCAGAAGTAACAATATAAACATTCACTTACCTTTGATGATCTTCATCAGAATACACTCCCAGGAATCCCAGTTCCACAATAAATGTTAGTTTTATTCGATAATGTCCATCATTTATGTCCAAATTCCTCCTTGTTGTTCTAGCATTCAGTACACTTTCCAAACTCACAACGCGTGGGCAGGTCCAGCGGAAAGTACGGACAAACCTCAGATTTCTCACTTCCTGGTTGGATTTTTTCTCAGGTTTTTGCCTGCCTGATGAGTTCTGTGATACTCACAGACATCATTCAAACAGTTTTAGAAATGTCAGAGTGTTTTCTATCCAAATCTACTAATAATATGCATATTCTAGCTTTTATGGCTTTGTAGCAGGCCGTTTACTCTGGACTTGCTTTTCATCCGGATGTGAAAATACTGCCCCCTACCCCAAAGAAGTTAACTCAACAGCCAAATGATCCCTTCGTTCAATAAAGAATCGGAAACCAGCAGACACTGGCGGACTAGTACTGAGCAGGCCTGGTATATACAGTATGCACTATGCAGGTGTGTACCAGTAGCATTATAGGCACTGTCCTGGTGTCCAGCAGCCCTAGGAGGTCAGAGCGGCTCCCCGTGCCCCAGAAAGAGAGCTCCTGAGTGGGGCTGAGGACTCGGGACAGCTCCTATGTGCACGCTGGCAGAGGGGGCTGGCAGAGCCTTGTGCGCAGCCTGGATTGTGTTATGATTTTGGGGGAGGGATTGGGTGGGGACGGGTGGGTTAGTCTTTTAGGGGGATTAGGAGACACTGACCTATCTTTCCAGATGAAGTCCTGGATGCATGTCAGGCATGGCCTATTGCCTCCCTCTCATCTCCCTTTCTTCTTACTTTTACTGTTATTTGTCTTCTTCCTCTTCTCTCTTTTTCTTCTCTCGATCTCTCTCTGTCTCTTTCTCTCTCTGTGTCTCTTTTCTCTCTCTCTCTCGATCTCTCTCTGTCTCTTTCTCTCTCTGTGTCTCTTTTCTCTCTCTCTCTCTCTCTCTCTCTCTCGGTCTCTCTCTCTGCCTGAGGCAGCATGATGTATATATGAAACTAATACAGGCATGTGTGTGGAACAGTATGGGGGGGGGGGGGTTGTCATGGGTTACCTGGTGCCCACCTCTACAAGGTTATACTGTATATGGTAGGAATGTAGAAGCACACACATGTAAAAGTCAGGTAAACAACTATACAGTACACACACACACACACACACACACACACACACACACACACACACACACACACACACACACACACACACACACACACACACACACACACACACACACACACACACACACACACACACACACACAAGTCGACAAGAAAGTCTATATAAAATATAGAAAGGAGACACGAGGAAAGAAGCCTGCTGTGTGACTACTCTTTTCCTCTCTGTCTCACTCTCCCATCATCCCTCTCTCTCTCTCTCTTTCTCCATCCCACTCTCTCAGACTATAACAGATAATAGTCCTATGAAGCGCTCGGCCTCCTCCCTTGGTCACAGTCGATCTGGGAGGGGCCAGAGGGAAAGGGGAGGGGCCGATGATTATGCAATGGAGTATGTGATCCCTGAGGAGGGCGGAGCTCCGAGGCACAGCCACCGACGCCGCGACCGAAGCCACCGGGCCTCCGAGCGGTCACTGTGTCGATATACAGACGCAGATGCAGGTTAGAGACAGAATGAGTGTGCATGCTTTGGTCAGGAACGGTTCAGAATGTGTGTGAGTCAGAGAGTGTGTGAGGAGAACGTGCTTAGTTCCCTGAGTTGCTACTGTGTCAAAGTGTGTTTGATGTTGTCATGTTGTCATGGTTACAAAGACATTAGAGATACCATGATGACAACAATAACTGGCCTCCATTCTGGCAGGACTGGGCACAGACTTGAGCACCACCACTCAGTCAGGTGACCTGCCACCCAAGGAGAAGGAACGTGACCGCGACAGAGACCGCGGTCGGCAGAAAGACCGCAAACACCACCACCATCACCACCACCATCACAGCGGCTCTGTGGACAAGGAGCGCTACACACCAGACCGTGCCGACCGGGGGGGAGAGCACGGTGGTCACAGACAGCCCCGAGGAGACAGAGACCACGACCGGGATAGGGAGCACGATCGTCGCTGGTCACGGTCACCCAGCGAGGGCAGAGAGTGCATGACACACAGACAGGTGGGCTTCTATGATGTGTGTCAACAGTGAACCACCTTCCTAACTGTTTTAGCCTCAGGTTCTCCTTTTAGTTCTGCCTTGAGTGTCTCCCCCATCTCCTTGGCCTAAATATCTTTAGGCGGCTGACTGTCTCTTGTGTTTCCCTTTTTGACACTTCCATACATTGTCTTTTCATTAACTATTGTTGTTTATAGGACTCAGCAGTTTAGACACACACTTACACACAGAGGTGATTGGTTAACAACCTAGATTCAGATAAGAGACAGACTGAACAAGGCAACAACACTGAAAGAGTGCATTGTGGGTACCTTCACAATCACCATTTTGAGGCCTACTGTGTCAGATCTGATCTCTTCTTTTCTTTTCTCCTGTTGTTTTTGTGTCCTCTCTTTATTCTTCATGACTCATCGCTTTTCTCTGTTTTCTACGGTGTATGCTGACTCCCATCATTTTCTATATATCTCTTCTCTTTCTTTCTTTCTTTTTTATGTCTTTCTTTTCCCGGCATCCTTCCTTCCCCTCACACTCTCCTGATTGCTCTCTTCTTCTTCTTCTTCTTCTTCTTCTTCTTCTTCTTCTTCTTCTCGTTGCTGTTGTTGTTCTTGTTGTTATTGTCTGTTGTTCTCTCTCTCCCTCTCTTTATTTATCTCTCCTTGTCTTTATCTCTTTCTCTCTTTTTCTCTTTTTCTCTCTCCCTTTCTTTTCCCTCCCTCCCTCTCTTCCTTCTTACCTCTCTCTCTCTCGCCCTCCCTCTCTCCCTCTTCCTCCCTTTCTCTCTTCCTCCCTTTCTCTCTTCCTCCTTCTCTCTGTTCGTGTCGTCGTTAATTTTATGGTTCTTTTTTTATTTGCCTTCAATGTTCGTGTAGGGCAGTAGTTCGGTGAGCGAAAGTCCCGCTCCTTCTACCTCGGGGACCAGTACCCCGAGACGAGGCCGTCGGCAACTCCCTCAGACCCCGGCAACGCCCCGCCCACACGTCACCTACTCTCCTGTCGTCCGTAAAGCCATGGCCACACCTCCCGGAGCCCAGCCCCTGGGGCGCAATCCCGCCCCCGCCCCTCACCGCTTTTCCCCTGAGCCCCCCCAGGGACCTCCCCCGCCCCACCATGGCTCACCCAACCAAGCCTGCCACCCTCCTCCCCGCTGGGGGGACGGGGGAGGAGGAGGAGGAGAGAGTGGGTCGCTGGAGGGCGACGGCTGCTTCTACAACCAGGACTACCAGGATTACGACCGTGAGCACCACAAACCGCCTCCCTACGAGCAGAGCCCCACACAGGGCAACCCTCACAAGCCTCACCCCCTCAACCACCCTACTCTCCCCGTGCTAAACCATCCCCCAACCCCACAGCAGCAGCACCCTATCAACCCACACCCAAACAACCCCCACCCCAACAGCCCCAACTCCCGCACCTCGCCCAGGACTTCCCGCCACGCGCCCCCACCCAACACCACCCCCACCCCCCAAGGGCAGCAGCCTCCCCCCACTCGACGCCTCCCCAACGGGTACCGCGCCTCTTCCCCCTCCTCGCAACACCACCACGGCCCCACCCACCCCGGGCCCCATAAGGTCCCCCCTCCCCAGCCTAGAGGGCCCCGCACGAAAGGCCTGCACGAACCCTACAACAACACGGATGACAACAGGTGCTAGCCTCTGGGGACTATGGAGGGATGGATGGAGGGAGGGAGGGCTCAACCACACTGTCTGAGTTATCAGTCCCTCCCAGCCCAGGAAAACACACAACCAGAGCACTGACCGCCATGAGACAGGGGAAACCAAGGCATGATTCTTTCTTTCCTTATTTCCGTTTGTTTTTCTTTTCGTTTCTTCTGCTGCTCAGTGTTTCCCGGGGATGGAGGGAGTGAGGAAGGCGTAGTTAGAATAGAGGGATGAGGAGGAGGACCACTGAAGGATGAGTGGAAATTAGTGAACAGTGTATGGAGTACAAACCAATTCCTCCTCCAAAAACTATGGAACCCAGCTCATCGGATGCAAGGAGACAAAAACTCAAAATGTAAAAAAAATTCTAAATGGATGATATGGGGGACGGATGCTTTTCTCAACGTATCATGATGCTACGCCTCTGGAAACAATATTAAAAACCGCCACAACGACCAAGACGTCATCACGTAATCAACGCAAAAAACTATGACATTGCGGAGAACTAAGTGGAGTTGCGTTAGTTGCAAAAACCAACCACCAACCCCGATGATGGGGAGATATTGATGAGTTTTATCATCTGTGTTTACTGTTAATAATGACATCAGTGATGATGAGCCTTCCACCTGAGTGTGGTGGGGGGAGTGGGGGTAACAGGTGGTGGGGGGGACACCGGGACACACACCCTAACTCTGAAGGAGGGAGGGGGTTATGTAGGCGGAATCTATCCATTCCAATCCCCCAACCCCCAAAAAAGATTCCGCCCCAACCGAGTAGAGAAGAGACATAAAAAAGTGGATGGTGAACAAAAAAAAAGAAACTTAAAAAGAAACATTTTCTTCAGTATTTCTTCTTCTACTCCTGCGGCTGCTACTTTTTCCTCTTCCTCTTTTTCTTCTTCTTCGAAACATTGAAGCTTGATTCTTCTGTTGCACCCGCTCAGCTTCGTTGGAACTTGCAGAGTTTCAAAACCTGTGGAATCCTGCATGATTGATACAAAAAAAATGATAACAAAGAGAAACTACTGTAATGTGGGGAAACTATTCCTTGGTCCTTTCTATATTAGTCTGTGGGGTTCTCTCTTTTTCCTGTAATCCCTTTGTTTCTCTCTCTTCTCCCTGAGGCGTCCCTCTCTCACTCTTCCTGTGCTGGAGGTATAATCAGGATAGTTAGGATGGATGGAGAGATGGGGCGATGAGGAAGAGAAGAACAAGGTCCAAGCCTTTTTTATGCTGAGGGACAGGATGATCTATTTCCCACTTTGTTCTTATTGAAATGCTCTGTGCCAAATTATAACTGTTGATGTGGCTGAGATTGCACAATCATTTTCAAGGAAGTAGATATTTTGTTACAAGGCCAACTTTTATTTCATGGAAGGAAAGAAGGCAGGAAAGTATGAAAAACAGACCCCACATATTATAGGTTCATATTAAAAGGGAGTTGAAACTGGGGAGGAAGTTACAAGCTCCATGGTCCTTATTGGCTCTTCATCTGCTGACGCACAGCCTCGTTCAAACCAGAGATATGTCTCTCGTCTTCCAGGGTTTGTGTTTGAAAGAGCGATGAAAAGAGAGAGAGAGAAAGAAAGGCCGATGAAAGGAGGGAACCTCTTCATCTTTTGTTTATTTGTTAATAATAGTGATAATGGTTCTATAGATACTGATAACAATACTATTGATGATTATGATAATGACGATGATGATAATAATAACGATGATGATAATGGTGATGATGATGATGACGATGTTCATGCTTGTGAGAGAGAATTATTTTAGTCTTGTATTTGTGTTTGTTACTTTCGAGTCGGTTGTGCTCAGCGCGTCACCATCTTTGTTTAGTGAGACTGGTTGGTGGTCCACTGGTCCGGCTGGTGGGCGGAGCTTTGTCAGAGAGGTGCATTGTGGGAACAGTAGTAATCATAGTAATGACTCTGATACAGTGTATTACGGTGGGGAAGGGAAAAGGAACTTAAAAATGAACTTTAAAAAAAAGAACAATGTCAAAAGTCATACAGGAAATCATGTATCTGACATGTATACTTGTTGATCAAACAGTTGTTTACATATATGAATCATTTGGGTAAATATAGGGCAGCTAAATGGTCACTTTTGCTTAGGTAACGGGGTCTACAGACTAAAGTAGACCAGATAAAGCAGTAATGAGACAGAGCTCCTCTACCAGTTTGGCCCTCTAGGTGGCACTGTATGCAATACATTGCACCCCTGTCCTATTGTATCATTGTATCACCCCTTCTATTTTGACTGTCTGATTCCAATGTTTTCGTATCTGTCTTTAAACTGGGAGCATAAGGTTTAAGTGTTGTCTGTCACTGGTGGATCACCTCCTTTGTGTTCAGGACATGTAACACAGCCAATCACAAATGCACAGGACATGTATCACAGCCAATGAAAATGCATGGGAGAAACAATGACTGGGTCTTTTCTGGCAAACCTCTGTGTCCTGTGTCACCCTATTCTCTTTTTGTGTGTCTTTGTGCGCCTCAAACTAACATCCATCCTAATACCTACCACTGTCCCGTACAGTGTCTCTCTCACAGTTGCCGGACTTTGAGGATATCCATAGTGAACCATTCATTTATTAGAATGATGTCATTATTATTCTTATTATTACACCCCATGTCAAAACCATTAGCGTCAGGTAACAGTGTTTGTTCACGGCTGCCATAGATATAGCGCAGTTAGATCTGCACATATCTGGATTCTGATGTACTGTAATGACATATCCCATGATTCTATGTACCACACTTTGACCAGAAAGTGCACAGGCACATTGCCTTTACAGTATTCATCTAACGTAGGAATGTCATAGACGTGTATAAGTCACATCACAACACTGATAAGATAGGAATACACAGATACACTCTCAGTATGTAGCTCCTGGCTGTAGCAAGTATGCGTGTACGTGCGTATGGCGTGTGTGCGTTTGCGTGTGTGTCTGTGTATGAATGCGTTCTTTTATAGCAAAAATGTGTGTGTACATTCAATGTGTGTGTGTACATCAATAGCTAGCTGTTTTCATTGGATATTTCATTTCATTTGTTTATTTGCTTTGAATATTTTGTGAAAGCACACTGATGACATTTGAGTTGGTGAGTGTTTGTGTGTGTGTGTGTGTGAGTTAGCCTGTGTTTGTGAGCGAGTGACAGAATGTTTGTGTGACTGTGTGCAAGATTAAATAAGATGTCAATCACCCTCCAATTCAAACTATGAGAGGCCCTAACATTCACTGTCAATCATTGTGTCCTGTACTGACCAACCATCCACTAACAACACATATTCTAAATAACCCCACCGTTACTTCAAAAAGCAATGTATGAGCTGCTATGGAAAACATAGAAATAAAAGCATTTTAAGTACCAAAAAAATACAAAAAAAAGGGAAAATATCTACTTCCAGAACTGCATGTGCTATGTGCATGCCACACCGTGGGTGAACAGTCATCTTCAGGAATCCAAAAAATAAGAATATGAATTCAGATTAAAAAATATATGAATATAGATAGATGTTTTTACTAAGCAACATGTTTTCTTTTTTCCTTCTATTTTTGAGAACAAAAAAGGTTGAAAAAATCTATTTAAAAAAAAAAAACATCAAAAGAGCGACATGATGACTTTGGTAAGAATCAAAGTTGGTTTGTTTATTTATGTTGCCAGCTGTTAACTGTAAACATGGAGGTGAGACACTACACAACCATGTTCAGGACACTACAAAAAAAGAGAACTCCTGTTTTAAAGAAGAGAATCATATAAAAAGAGATGGGGATATCCCTGCCTACTTTGGGTAGGGCCAGGAGCCAGCCAAATCTGATGATGTAACCCTTAAAACTCTGGCTGTGGGATCTTTTATCTCTCACTCACTCCCTCTCTATTTCTCTCTCACTCTTGTCTCTCTCACTCTTATCTCTCACACTCTCAACCTATCTCACCGCTATTTCTACCAGTGCATTTTGTAATTCCAGACAGAATTCTTCCTAATGAATAAAAACCAGAGAGAATGCACACTGTTGGTCTGGAGAGACTTCCGTTTCTTTTTTGTGTGTGTGTGTTTTCAAGTGTATGCTTGAATGCGTATGTTTGAGTGAAATAGTGTATTATAGTGAGAATGATAGTGTGTTTGCGTTGGGGTTATCGATTTGGAGAAGTAGAGACGTTTGATGTGTGTAACGGAGTGTGTTGTTATGTGTAAGGTAGTGTGTATACGCGCATTTAGGAGTGTAAATATTGTGTCTCTGCTATCTCCCGTCTGTTTCTAGTGTTCCCCCTGCCTGCCCTGTCCCACTGGGTACAGACATCAATTCAACCTCTATTCCAACTTAATTTCATTGAAATGACATGGAAACAAAGTTGATTCAACCAATGTGTGCCCAGTGGGTGTGTTCTGGTCTGTTTCTAGTGTTCCCCCTGCCTACCCTGTGTGTTCTGGTCTGTTTCGAGTGTCCCCCCTGCCTACCCTGTGTGTTCTGGTCTGTTTCTAGTGTTCCCCCTGCCTACCCTGTGTGTTCTAGTCTGTTTCTAGTGTTCCCCTGCCTACCCTGTGTGTTCTGGTCTGTTTCTAGTGTCCCCCCTGCTTGCCCTGTGTGTTCTGGTCTGTTTCTAGTGTTCCCCTGCCTACCCTGTGTGTTCTAGTCTGTTTCTAGTGTTCCCCCTGCCTACCCTGTGTGTTCTGTGTACTTTGGAGAGGACAGCTTCAGATCAGATTGCTGCCGGAAACATTAGCAGTACAATCAATGGGCCGGATGTCACATTCCACACCTATACTCCCCTCCTATTTTCCACTCCTTCCCCCTTTCCCCATCTGGCCAACAGGCAGCACCAGGAAAAGGGAGGGATGGAGAAAAGGGAGAGAGCGAGGGGTTGTGTACCTCTGTCAGTTACATGACATTTCAGTAGCACAGCTAATTGGATTAATAAAGGAAGCAAAATAAAACTTTAGTTAGTTATCCTGATAATACAGATTTGTCCTATCAATTATTGGAGGGTTTTTTATGAGCCAGTTTCAGGGTTTCCATCTCACCTGCACAGTAGTTATTCCTGTGTTCTTCCAATTTATGTATAGACAATGTCTCAATAAAATAGATAGGTAACAACTGAAAGTCTGCATACTGCTTTATAACTTGTTATACACATGCATACGTTTTTATGATGTCTTACTATAAGGTTTTTAATACAGTTGTCACCTACATATTCACTTTTGGATGAGTGCATCATACAACAGCAGAATGAACTGAAATGTGTGAGGTGAGGAGAGAAAAGGTGAGCAGAGAAGAAAGATGTTTTTAGACAGGAGGGAGGAAGTACAGCAGAGAAAAAAAGGAGGAATGCGGTGGAGGAATGTGTGAGGAGAGAAGATATGGACATAAGGTAGGAGAAGAGAGAGGTAGGTTGAGGGAAGGATACGTGGCATTGGGGGAGCAGAGAGAGGCCGGTTGAGGGAAAGAATGTGGTGGGCTTAGGGAAAGTGAGCCAGGCGGATGTGTGAGGTGTTCTGTTCTAATGTCTGTTCTATATATAACCCCCCTAATACTTCCCCACCCCCCTGCCACACACACACACATCCTCCATCCTCCCCCGCATTCTGCTGCCAGCTCCACTTCCTGCATCCTGCCCCCCTCTATTTCCCCCGCTCTCTCCCTCCCCCTCCCTCTCTCCTTCATTTCTCTCCCCTACTCCTTCCATACCCGGGCCAGACCAAACACACAGCTAGGGTGAAAGGCAGATTAAACAACATTGTTCACACTCCATGGGCTAGTATAGCCTACTCTCCAAGGGGCCGATTCCGATATAGGAAATGTATGCCTTTCCTACGCACACCTTTCAAATCAAATCAAATGTTGTTGGTCACATACACATATTAGCAGATGTTATTGCGGGTGTAGCGAAATGCTTGTGTTCCTAGCTCCAACAGTGCAGCAATATCTAAAAATTCACACAAATCTAAAAGTAAAAGAATGGAATTAAGAAATATATAAATATCAGGACGAGCAATGTCGGAGTGGCATTGACTAAAATACAGTAGAATAGAATACAGTAAACACATATGAGATGAGTAAAGCAGTATGTGAACATTATTAAAGTGACTAGTGTTCCATTATTAAAATGACCAGTGATTCCATTTCTATCTATATAGGGCAGCAGCCTCTAAAATAAAATATAATAAATGTTAATTGTATTTGTCACATGCGCCGAATACAACAGGTGTAGACATGACAGTGAAATGGTTATTCACAAGCCATTAACCAACAATATAGTTTCAAGAATATATATATATATTTTAAATAATAATAATAATTAAGGAGCAACAATAAAATAACAGTAGAGAGGCTATATACAGCAGGTTCCGGTACAGAATCAATATGGAGGCTATATACAGCATGTTCCGGTACAGAGTCAATATGGAGGCTATATACAGCAGGTTCTGGTACAGAGTCAATATGGAGGCTATATACAGCAGGTTCTGGTACAGAGACAATATGGAGGCTATATACAGCAGGTTCTGGTACAGAGTCAATATGGAGGCTATATACAGCAGGTTCCAGTACAGAGTCAATATGGAGGCTATATACAGCAGGTTCTGGTACAGAGTCAATATGGAGGCTATATACAGCAGGTTCTGGTACAGAGTCAATATGGAGGCTATATACAGCAGGTTCCAGTACAGAGTCAATATGGAGGCTATATACAGCAGGTTCTGGTACAGAGTCAATATGGAGGCTATATACAGCAGGTTCTGGTACAGAGTCAATATGGAGGCTATATACAGCAGGTTCCGGTACAGAGTCAATATGGAGGCTATATACAGAAGGTTCCGGTACAGAGTCAATATGGAGGCTATATACAGCATGTTCTGGTACAGAGTCAATATGGAGGCTATATACAGCAGGTTCTGGTACAGAGTCAATATGGAGGCTATATACAGCATGTTCTGGTACAGAGTCAATATGGAGGCTATATACAGCATGTTCCGGTACAGAGTCAATATGGAGGCTATATACAGCAGGTTCCGGTACAGAGTCAATATGGAGGCTATATACAGCATGTTCCGGTACAGAGTCAATATGGAGGCTATATACAGCAGGTTCTGGTACAGAGTCAATATGGAGGCTATATACAGCAGGTTCTGGTACAGAGTCAATATGGAGGCTATATACAGCAGGTTCTGGTACAGAGTCAATATGGAGGCTATATACAGCATGTTCCGGTACAGAGTCAATATGGAGGCTATATACAGCAGGTTCTGGTACAGAGTCAATATGGAGGCTATATACAGCATGTTCCGGTACAGAGTCAATATGGAGGCTATATACAGCAGGTTCCGGTACAGAGTCAATATGGAGGCTATATACAGCAGGTTCTGGTACAGAGTCAATATGGAGGCTATATACAGCAGGTTCCGGTACAGAGTCAATATGGAGGCTATATACAGCATGTTCCGGTACAGAGTCAATATGGAGGCTATATACAGCAGGTTCTGGTACAGAGTCAATATGGAGGCTATATACAGCATGTTCCAGTACAGAGTCAATATGGAGGCTATATACAGCAGGTTCTGGTACAGAGTCAATATGGAGGCTATATACAGCAGGTTCTGGTACAGAGACAATATGGAGGCTATATACAGCAGGTTCTGGTACAGAGTCAATATGGAGGCTATATACAGCAGGTTCTGGTACAGAGTCAATATGGAGGCTATATACAGCAGGTTCTGGTACAGAGTCAATATGGAGGCTATATACAGCAGGTTCTGGTACAGAGACAATATGGAGGCTATATACAGCAGGTTCCGGTACAGAGTCAATATGGAGGCTATATACAGCAGGTTCCGGTACAGAGTCAATATGGAGGCTATATACAGCATGTTCCGGTACAGAGTCAATATGGAGGCTATATACAGCAGGTTCTGGTACAGAGTCAATATGGAGGCTATATACAGCATGTTCTGGTACAGAGTCAATATGGAGGCTATATACAGCAGGTTCTGGTACAGAGTCAGTATGGAGGCTATATACAGCAGGTTCTGGTACAGAGTCAATATGGAGGCTATATACAGCAGGTTCTGGTACAGAGTCAATATGGAGGCTATATACAGCAGGTTCTGGTACAGAGTCAATATGGAGGCTATATACAGCATGTTCCGGTACAGAGTCAATATGGAGGCTATATACAGCAGGTTCTGGTACAGAGTCAATATGGAGGCTATATACAGCATGTTCCGGTACAGAGTCAATATGGAGGCTATATACAGCAGGTTCTGGTACAGAGTCAATATGGAGGCTATATACAGCAGGTTCTGGTACAGAGTCAATATGGAGGCTATATACAGCAGGTTCCGGTACAGAGTCAATATGGAGGCTATATACAGCAGGTTCTTGTACAGAGTCAATATGGAGGCTATATACAGCAGGTTCTGGTACAGAGTCAATATGGAGGCTATATACAGCAGGTTCTGGTACAGAGTCAATATGGAGGCTATATACAGCAGGTTCCGGTACAGAGTCAATATGGAGGCTATATACAGCAGGTTCCGGTACAGAGTCAATATGGAGGCTATATACAGCAGGTTCCGGTACAGAGTCAATATGGAGGCTATATACAGCAGGTTCCGGTACAGAGTCAATATGGAGGCTATATACAGCAGGTTCCGGTACAGAGTCAATATGGAGGCTATATACAGCAGGTTCCGGTACAGAGTCAATATGGAGGCTATATACAGCAGGTTCTGGTACAGAGTCAATATGGAGGCTATATACAGCAGGTTCCGGTACAGAGTCAATATGGAGGCTATATACAGCAGGTTCTGGTACAGAGTCAATATGGAGGCTATATACAGCATGTTCCGGTACAGAGTCAATATGGAGGCTATATACAGCAGGTTCTGGTACAGAGTCAATATGGAGGCTATATACAGCATGTTCCGGTACAGAGTCAATATGGAGGCTATATACAGCAGGTTCTGGTACAGAGTCAATATGGAGGCTATATACAGCAGGTTCCGGTATAGAGTCAATATGGAGGCTATATACAGCATGTTCCGGTACAGAGTCAATATGGAGGCTATATACAGCAGGTTCCGGTACAGAGTCAATATGGAGGCTATATACAGCAGGTTCCGGTATAGAGTCAATATGGAGGCTATATACAGCATGTTCCGGTACAGAGTCAATATGGAGGCTATATACAGCATGTTCCGGTACAGAGTCAATATGGAGGCTATATACAGCATGTTCTGGTACAGAGTCAATATGGAGGCTATATACAGCAGGTTCTGGTACAGAGTCAATATGGAGGCTATATACAGCAGGTTCTGGTACAGAGTCAATATGGAGGCTATATACAGCAGGTTCTGGTACAGAGTCAATATGGAGGCTATATACAGCAGGTTCCGGTACAGAGTCAATATGGAGGCTATATACAGCATGTTCCGGTACAGAGTCAATATGGAGGCTATATACAGCAGGTTCCGGTACAGAGTCAATATGGAGGCTATATACAGCAGGTTCTGGTACAGAGTCAATATGGAGGCTATATACAGCAGGTTCCGGTACAGAGTCAATATGGAGGCTATATACAGCAGGTTCTGGTACAGAGTCAATATGGAGGCTATATACAGCAGGTTCCGGTACAGAGTCAATATGGAGGCTATATACAGCAGGTTCTGGTACAGAGTCAGTATGGAGGCTATATACAGCATGTTCCGGTACAGAGTCAATATGGAGGCTATATACAGCATGTTCCGGTACAGAGTCAATATGGAGGCTATATACAGCATGTTCTGGTACAGAGTCAATATGGAGGCTATATACAGCAGGTTCTGGTACAGAGTCAATATGGAGGCTATATACAGCAGGTTCCGGTACAGAGTCAATATGGAGGCTATATACAGCAGGTTCTGGTACAGAGTCAGTATGGAGGCTATATACAGCATGTTCCGGTACAGAGTCAATATGGAGGCTATATACAGCATGTTCCGGTACAGAGTCAATATGGAGGCTATATACAGCAGGTTCTGGTACAGAGTCAATATGGAGGCTATATACAGAAGGTTCCGGTACAGAGTCAATATGGAGGCTATATACAGCATGTTCCGGTACAGAGTCAATATGGAGGCTATATACAGCAGGTTCTGGTACAGAGTCAGTATGGAGGCTATATACAGCAGGTTCCGGTACAGAGTCAATATGGAGGCTATATACAGCATGTTCCGGTACAGAGTCAATATGGAGGCTATATACAGCAGGTTCCGGTACAGAGTCAATATGGAGGCTATATACAGCAGGTTCTGGTACAGAGTCAATATGGAGGCTATATACAGCAGGTTCTGGTACAGAGTCAATATGGAGGCTATATACAGCAGGTTCCGGTACAGAGTCAATATGGAGGCTATATACAGCATGTTCCGGTACAGAGTCAATATGGAGGCTATATACAGCAGGTTCCGGTACAGAGTCAATATGGAGGCTATATACAGCAGGTTCTGGTACAGAGTCAATATGGAGGCTATATACAGCATGTTCCGGTACAGAGTCAATATGGAGGCTATATACAGCAGGTTCCGGTACAGAGTCAATATGGAGGCTATATACAGCAGGTTCTGGTACAGAGTCAATATGGAGGCTATATACAGCATGTTCCGGTACAGAGTCAATATGGAGGCTATATACAGCAGGTTCCGGTACAGAGTCAATATGGAGGCTATATACAGCAGGTTCTGGTACAGAGTCAATATGGAGGCTATATACAGCAGGTTCTGGTACAGAGTCAATATGGAGGCTATATACAGCAGGTTCCGGTACAGAGTCAATATGGAGGCTATATACAGCATGTTCCGGTACAGAGTCAATATGGAGGCTATATACAGCAGGTTCTGGTACAGAGTCAATATGGAGGCTATATACAGCATGTTCCGGTACAGAGTCAATATGGAGGCTATATACAGCATGTTCCGGTACAGAGTCAATATGGAGGCTATATACAGCAGGTTCCGGTACAGAGTCAATATGGAGGCTATATACAGCAGGTTCCAGTACAGAGTCAATATGGAGGCTATATACAGCAGGTTCTGGTACAGAGTCAATATGGAGGCTATATACAGCAGGTTCCGGTACAGAGTCAATATGGAGGCTATATACAGCAGGTTCCGGTACAGAGTCAATATGGAGGCTATATACAGCAGGTTCTGGTACAGAGTCAATATGGAGGCTATATACAGCAGGTTCTGGTACAGAGTCAATATGGAGGCTATATACAGCAGGTTCTGGTACAGAGTCAATATGGAGGCTATATACAGCAGGTTCCGGTACAGAGTCAATATGCGGGGACACCGGTTAGTCGAGGTAATTGAGATAATATGTACATGTAGGTAGAGGTAAAGTGACTATGCATGGATAATAAACAGAGAGTAGCAGCAGCGTAAAAATGGGCCGTGGGGTGGGGACAATGCAAATAGTCCGGGTAGCCATTTGGTTAACTGTTCAAGAGTCTTATGTTAACTGTTCAAGAGTCTTATGGCTTGGTGGTAGAAGCTGTTAAGAAGCCTTTTTGACCTAGAATTGGCGCTTTGGTTCTGCTTGCCGTGCAGTAGCAGAGAGAACAGTTTATGACTAGGGTGGCTGGAGTCTTTGGCAATTTTTGGGCCTTCCTCTGACACCGCCTGGTATAGAGGTCCTGGATGGCAGGAAGCTTGGCCCCAGTGATGTACTGGGCCGTACATATTACGCTCTGTAGTGCCTTGTAGACGGAAGCCAAGCAGTTGCCATACCAGGAGGTGATGCAACCAGTCAGGATGCTCTCGATGGTGCAGCTGTAGAACGTCTTGAGGATCTGAGGACCCAGAGGGGGAATAGGCATTGTCCTGCCCTCTTCACGACTGTCTTGGTGTGTTTGGACCATGATAGTTTGTTGATGTGGACACCAAGGAACTTGAAGCTCTCAACCTGCTCCACTAGAGCCCCGTCGATGAGAATGGGGGCGTGCTGGTCCTCCTTTTTCTGTAGTCCACAATCATCTACTTTGTCTTGATTACGTTGAGGGAGAGGTTGATATCCTGGCAGCATACTGCCAGGTCTCTGATATCCCTATTAGCTGTCTCGTTGTTGTCATTGATCAGGCCTACCCCTGTTGTGTCATCGGCAAACTTACTGATCGTGTTGGAGACATGCTTGGCCATGCAGTCATGGGTGAACAGGAAGAAACAGGATGGGACTGAGCACGCACCCGGAGGGGCCCCTGTGTTGAGGATCAGCATGGCAGATGTGTTGGTACCTACCCTTACCACCTAGGGACGGCCCGTCAAGAAGTCCAGGATGCAGTTACAGAGGGAGGTGTTTAGTCCAAGGGTCCTTAGCTTAGTGATGAGCTTTGAGGGTACTATGGTGTTGAACGCTGAGTTGTAGTCAATGAATCGCATCCTCACGTAGGTCTTCCTTTTATCCAGGTGGGAAAGGGGAGTGTAGAGTTCAATAGAGATTGCATCATCTGTGGATCTGGTGGGGCAGTATCCAAATTGGAGTGGGTCTAGGGTTTCTGGGATAATGGTGTTGATGTGAGCCATAACCAGCCTTTCAAAGCACTTCATGGCTACAGGCGTGAGTGCTACGGGTCGGTAGTTATTTAGGCAGGTTACCTTGATGTTCTTGGGCACAGGGACTATGGTGGTCTGCTTGAAACATGTTGGTATTACAGACTCGGTTAGGGACAGGTTGAAAATGTTGATGAAGTCACTTGCCAGATGGTCAGCACATGCTCAGAGTACACATCCTGGAAATCCATCTGGCCATGCGGTCTTGTGAATGTTGACCTGTTTATAGGTCTTACTCACATCGGCTACGGAGAGCGTGATCACACAATCGTCCGGAACAGCTGATGCTCTCATGCATGTTTCAGTGTTGCTTGCCTCGAGTGAGCACAGAAGTTATTTAGCTCGCTGGTAGGCTCGTGTCACTGGGCAGCTTGCGGCTGTGCTTCCCTTTGTAGTCCCTAATAGTTTGCAAGCACTGCCACATCCGATGAGCATCGGAGCCGGTGTAGTACGATTCAATCTTAGTCCTGTATTGACGCTTTGCCTGTTTGATGTTTCGTCAGACGGCATAGAGGGATTTCTTATTAGCGTCCGTGTTAGAGTCCCGCTCCTTGAAAGTGGCAGCTCTATCCTTTAGCTCATCGCGAATGTTGCCTGTAATCCATGGTATGTACGTATGGTCACTGTGGGGACGACATCATCGATGTACTTATTGATGAAGCCAGTAACTGATGTGGTGTACTCCTCATTGCCATTGGAAGAATCCCGGAACATATTACAGTCTGTACTAGCAAAACAGTCCTGTAGCTTAGCATCTGCGTCCTCTGACCACTTCCTTATTAAGCGAGTCACTGGTATTTCCTGCTTTACTTTTTGCTTGTAAGCAGGAATCAGGAGGATAGAGTTATGGTCAGATTTGCTAAATGGAGGGCGTGTGTGGAGTAAAGGTGGTACAGAGTTTTTTCCCCCCTGGTTGCACATTTAACATGCTGGTAGAAATGAGGTAAAACGGATTTAAGCTTGCCTGCATTAAAGTCCCCGGCCACTAGGAACTCCGCCTCTGGATGAGAATTTTTCTGTTATCTTATGGCCCAATACAGCTCGTTGAGTGCCGTCTTAGTGCCAGCATTGGTTTGGGGTGGTAAATAGACAGCTACGAAAATATAGATGAAAACTCTCTTGGTAAATAGTGTGGTCTACAGCTTATCATGAGATACTCTATCTCAGGTGAGCAAAACCTTGAGACTTCCTTAATATTAGATTTCGTGCACCAGCTGTTATTTACAAATAGACACAGATCACCACCCCTTGTCTTACCGGAGACAGCTTTTCTCTATCGTGCTGATGGACCAAAAACCCCGCCAAGCTGTATGTTATCCATGTCGTCGTTCAGCCACGACTCGGTGAAAAACATAGGATATTACAGTTTTTAATGTCCCGTTGGTCGGATATCCTTGATCGGAGCTCATCCATTTAGCTATCCAATGATTGCATGTTGGCTAATAGGACTGATGGTAGAGAGGGTTAACTCACTCGCCTACGAATTTTCAGAAGGCATGGCCTTAAGATAGAAGCTGTTTTTCAGTCTCTCAGCCCCAGCTTTGATGCACCTGTACTGACCTCACCTTCTGGATGATAGTGGGGCGAACAGGCCCACTATCCAATTCATAGTTACAGTCTAGTCCCATCGCTGCAACTCCCATACGGACTCGGGAGAGGCGAAGGTTGAGAGCCATGCGTCCCCGGGAACACGACCCCGCCAACCCGCACTGCTTCTTGACACACTGCTCGCTTAACCCGGAAGCCATCTGCACCAATGCGTAGAAGGAAACACCTTACAGCTGACGACCGAAGTTAACGTGCATGCACCCGGCCACCACAAGGAGTCGCTAGAGCGTGATGGGACAAGGACATCCCAGCCGCCAAATCCTCCCCTAACCCGGATGACGCTGGGCCAATTGTGCACCGCCTCATGGGTCTCCTGGTCCCGGCCGTCTGCGACACAGCCCGGCCGTCTGCGAGTTGATGCATCTAGCACTACGATGCAGTGCCTGAGGACCGCTGTGCTACTCGGGAGGTGGGGTGGTTGATATCCTTGATGATATTTTTGGCCTTCCTGTGATGCTGCGGCTATTGGATGCTGCAGGTAGTGTGCACCCGGTGATGTGTTTGTGCAGACAGCACCACCCTCTGGAGAGCACTGCGGTTGCAGGCGGTGCAGTTGTCGTACCAAGCGGTGATACAGCCCGACAGGATGCTCTCAATTGTGCATCTGTAAAAGTTTGTGAGGGTCTCAGGGGCCAAAGCAAATTTCTTCAGCCTCCTGAGGTTGAAGAGGCGTCACTGTCTATGTGGGTGGACCATTTCAGATTGTCAGTGATGTGTACACCGTGGAACTTGAAGCTTTCCACCGTCTCCACTGCTGTCCCGTCGATGTGGATAGGGGCGTGCTCCCTCTGCTGTTTCCTGAAGACCATGATCAGCTCCTTCATTTTCTTGCCGTTGAGTGTGAGGTTATTTCCCTGGCACCACACTCCCAGGGCCCTCACCTCCCTGTAGGTTGTCTCGTCATTGATGGTAATCAGGCCTAATACTGTTGTGTCGTCTGCAAACTTGATGATTGAGTTGGAGGCGTGCATGGCCACGCAGAAATGGGTTAACAGGGAGTACAGGAGGGGGCTGAGCACGCACCCTTATGGGGCCCCTGTGTTGAGGATCAGCGAAGTGGAGGTGTTGTTTCCTATCTTCAACACCTGGGGGCGGCCCGTCAGGAAGTCCAGGACCCAGTTGCACAGGGCGGCATTCAGACCCAGGGGCCTGAGCTTAATGATGAGCTTGGAGGATACTATGGTGTTGAAGGCTGAACTATAGTCAATGAACAGTATTCTTACATAGGTATTCCTCTTGTCCAGATGGGATAGGGCAGTGTTAAGAGCGATGGCAATTGCATCGTCTGTGGATCTATTGGGGCGGTAAGAAAATTGAAGTGGGTCTAGGGTGTCAGGTAAGGTTGAGGTGATATGATCCTTGATTAGCCTCTAAAAGCACTTCATGATGGCAGAAGTGAGTGATGCGGGGCGATAGTCATTTAGTTCAGTTACCTTTCCTATTCAATTCTCAGTAGTTAGTATTCAGACTTACCTTATGCAGGTGTGTAACGGGCTTTGCAGGCGTGTTCCCTTGAATACATTTAATTCAAGTTTTCATTCAATAGTGTTATTAGTACATTTATCTTAAGCCATCCCTTTAAATACGGTGTACCTTTAATTAGAATTTTGTCAACTGACTCACTAGAATACATTGAGAATAGAATACAATGGGTTCAGATTATAGGGATCAATATATTTGACTCTGTTTCAGCAACTGGTAAATTTCAAAATACTCTGATTTTGTAGATTATTTAGGCAATTTTTGGGGTTAGGAGAGCCTTTACACATGAAATATATTGATTAATCAAATACATTGGTTTGATTCATCCTGAAAGTTGTCATATCCAAGTTCAAACCATGAGATATTGGAAGGTGGAAACAAGTGTACAATAAGGGTTGAACAATAGTCCTATAATCCTCACGAATCATGGAACTGTTTATGGAATGATGTGAAATGTAAACTACAAATTGAAGAAAACAAACACTAAAATGACAGTTATAAATTTATGTGGGTATTACTGAAGGTGCCTCCCGACCGTGGCTAATATCTAACATGATAAAAATTGTAAAATAAAACAGAGAAAAGCCCAGGCATAAAATGAAAACATTCTATAGCACATCAACTCGGTTGGTCCAGCCCTACAGAAGCCTATAGTTTGTGTCTCCAAATTTCATCAATGCAAATTATGAGGGCACAAAATTAAAACATATATTTTTTAGAATG
>NW_024058141.1:0-66274 GCF_016432855.1 Salvelinus namaycush
AACAGATACTGTATATTATTATACATCTAGACATACTGTATATTATTATATATCTAGATATAACAGATACTGTATATTATATACATCTAGACATAACAGATACTGTATATTATTATACATCTAGACATACTGTATATTATTATACATCTAAACATAACAGATACTGTATTTATTATACATCTAGACATACTGTATATTTATATATCTAGACATAACAGATACTGTATATTATTATACATCTAGACATACTGTATATTATTATATATCTAGATATAACAGATACTGTATATTATTATACATCTAGACATACTGTATATTATTATACATCTAGACATACTGTATATTATATACATCTAGACATACTGTATATTATTATACATCTAGACATAACAGATACTGTATATTATTATACATCTAGACATACTGATATTAATTACATCTAGATATAACATACTGTATATTATTATACATCTAGACATAACAGAACTGTATAATTATACATCTAGATATAACAGATACTGTATATTATTATACATCTAGACATAACAGATACTGTATATTATTATACATCTAGACACTGTATATTATTATACATCTAGACATAACAGATACTGTATATTATTATACATCTAGACATAACAGATACTGTATATTATTATACATCTAGACATAACAGATACTGTATATTATTATACATCTAGACATACTGTATATTATTATACATCTAGACATAACAGATACTGTATATTATTATACATCTAGACATACTGTATATTATTATACATCTAGACATAACAGATACTGTATATTATTATACATCTAGACATAACAGATACTGTATATTATTATACATCTAGATATAACAGATACTGTATATTATTATACATCTAGACATACTGTATATTATTATATATCTAGACATAACAGATACTGTATATTATTATACATCTAGACATACTGTATATTATTATATATCTAGATATAACAGATACTGTATATTATTATACATCTAGACATAACAGATACTGTATATTATTATACATCTAGACATACTGTATATTATTATACATCTAAACATAACAGATACTGTATATTATTATACATCTAGACATACTGTATATTATTATATATCTAGACATAACAGATACTGTATATTATTATACATCTAGACATACTGTATATTATTATATATCTAGATATAACAGATACTGTATATTATTATACATCTAGACATAACAGATACTGTATATTATTATACATCTAGACATACTGTATATTATTATACATCTAGACATAACAGATACTGTATATTATTATACATCTAGACATAACAGATACTGTATATTATTATACATGTAGACATACTGTATCTTATTATACATCTAGACATTTACATTTACATTTTAGTCATTTAGCAGACGCTCTTATCCAGAGCGACTTACAGTAGAGTGCATACATTTTATTACATTTACATACTGAGACAAGGATATCCCTACCGGCCAAACCCTCCCTAACCCGGACGACGCTATGCCAATTGTGCGTCGCCCCACGGACCTCCCGGTTGCGGCCGGCTGCGACAGAGCCTGGGCGTGAACCCAGAGACTCTGGTGGCGCAGCTAGCACTGCGATGCAGTGCTCTAGACCACTGCGCCACCCGGGGGGCACCCGGATACTGTATATTATTATACATCTAGACATAACAGATACTGTATATTATTATACATCTAGACATAACAGATACTGTACATTATTATACATCTAGACATAACAGATACTTTATATTATTATACATCTAGACATAACAGATACTGTATATTATTATACATCTAGACATACTGTATATTATTATACATCTAGACATAACAGATACTGTATATTATTATACATCTAGACATAACAGATACTGTATATTATTATACATCTAGACATACTGTATATTATTATACATCTAGACATAACAGATACTGTATATTATTATACATCTAGATATAACATACTGTATATTATTATACATCTAGACATAACAGATACTGTATATTATTATACATCTAGACATAACAGATACTGTATATTATTATACATCTAGACATACTGTATATTATTATACATCTAGACATAACAGATACTGTATATTATTATACATCTAGACATACTGTATATTATTATATATCTAGACATAACAGATACTGTATATTATTATACATCTAGACATACTGTATATTATTATATATCTAGACATACTGTATATTATTATATATCTAGACATAACAGATACTGTATATTATTATACATCTAGACATACTGTATATTATTATACATCTAGACATACTGTATATTATTATATATCTAGATATAACAGATACTGTATATTATTATACATCTAGACATAACAGATACTGTATATTATTATACATCTAGACATACTGTATATTATTATACATCTAGACATAACAGATACTGTATATTATTATACATCTAGACATACTGTATATTATTATATATCTAGATATAACAGATACTGTATATTATTATACATCTAGACATAACAGATACTGTATATTATTATACATCTAGACATACTGTATATTATTATACATCTAGACATAACAGATACTGTATATTATTATATATCTAGACATAACAGATACTGTATATTATTATACATCTAGACATAACAGATACTGTATATTATTATACATCTAGACATACTGTATATTATTATACATCTAGACATAACAGATACTGTATATTATTATACATCTAGACATACTGTATATTATTATACATCTAGACATAACAGATACTGTATATTATTATACATCTAGACATACTGTATATTATTATACATCTAGACATAACAGATACTGTATATTATTATACATCTAGACATACTGTATATTATTATATATCTAGACATAACAGATACTGTATATTATTATACATCTAGACATACTGTATATTATTATACATCTAGACATAACAGATACTGTATATTATTATACATCTAGACATACTGTATATTATTATACATCTACACATAACAGATACTGTATATTATTATACATCTAGACATACTGTATATTATTATATATCTAGATATAACAGATACTGTATATTATTATACATCTACACATAACAGATACTGTATATTATTATACATCTAGACATACTGTATATTATTATATATCTAGATATAACAGATACTGTATATTATTATACATCTAGACATAACAGATACTGTATATTATTATACATCTAGACATACTGTATATTATTATATATCTAGATATAACAGATACTGTATATTATTATACATCTAGACATAACAGATACTGTATATTATTATACATCTAGACATAACAGATACTGTATATTATTATACATCTAGACATACTGTATATTATTATACATCTAGACATAACAGATACTGTATATTATTATACATCTAGACATACTGTATATTATTATACATCTAGACATAACAGATACTGTACATTATTATTTTTATTAATATTTTTTTATTTCACCTTTATTTAACCAGGTAGGCAAGTTGAGAACACCTTTATTTAACCAGGTAGGCTAGTTGAGAACACCTTTATTTAACCAGGGAGGCCAGTTGAGAACACCTTTATTTAACCAGGTAGGCCAGTTGAGAACACCTTTATTTAACCAGGTAGACTAGTTGAGAACACCTTTATTTAACCAGGTAGGCCAGTTGAGAACACCTTTATTTAACCAGGTAGACTAGTTGAGAACACCTTTATTTAACCAGGTAGGCCAGTTGAGAACACCTTTATTTAACCAGGTAGACTAGTTGAGAACACCTTTATTTAACCAGGTAGGCCAGTTGAGAACACCTTTATTTAACCAGGTAGGCTAGTTGAGAACACCTTTATTTAACCAGTTAGGCCAGTTGAGAACACCTTTATTTAACCAGTTAGGCCAGTTGAGAACACCTTTATTTAACCAGGTAGGCCAGTTGAGAACCTTTATTTAACCAGGTAGGCCAGTTGAGAAGACCTTTATTTAACCGGGTAGGCCAGTTGAGAACACCTTTATTTAACCAGGTAGGCCAGTTGAGAACACCTTTATTTAACCAGGTAGGCCAGTTGAGAACACCTTTATTTAACCAGGTAGGCCGGTTGAGAACACCTTTATTTAACCAGGTAGGCCTGTTGAGAACACCTTTATTTAACCAGGTAGGCCAGTTGAGAACACCTTTATTTAACCAGGTAGGCAAGTTGAGAACACCTTTATTTAACCAGGTAGGCCAGTTGAGAACACCTTTATTTAACCAGGTAGACTAGTTGAGAACACCTTTATTTAACCAGGTAGGCAAGTTGAGAACACCTTTATTTAACCAGGTAGGCTAGTTGAGAACACCTTTATTTAACCAGGTAGGCCAGTTGAGAACACCTTTATTTAACCAGGTAGGCTAGTTGAGAACACCTTTATTTAACCAGGTAGGCTAGTTGAGAACACCTTTATTTAACCAGGTAGGCCAGTTGAGAACCTTTATTTAACCAGGTAGGCCAGTTGAGAACACCTTTATTTAACCAGGTAGGCCAGTTGAGAACACCTTTATTTAACCAGGTAGGCCAGTTGAGAACACCTTTATTTAACCAGGTAGGCCGGTTGAGAACACCTTTATTTAACCAGGTAGGCCTGTTGAGAACACCTTTATTTAACCAGGTAGGCCAGTTGAGAACACCTTTATTTAACCAGGTAGACTAGTTGAGAACACCTTTATTTAACCAGGTAGGCAAGTTGAGAACACCTTTATTTAACCAGGTAAGCTAGTTGAGAACACCTTTATTTAACCAGGTAGGCCAGTTGAGAACACCTTTATTTAACCAGGTAGGCAAGTTGAGAACAAGTTCTCATTTACAACTGCGACCTGGCCAAGATAAAGCAAAGCAGTTCGACACAAACAACAACACAGAGTTACACATGGAGTAAACGAACATTCAGTCAATAACACAGTAGAAAAATAAGTCTATATACAATGTGAGCAAATGAGGTAGGATAAGAGAGGTAAGGCAATAAATAGGCCATGGTGGCGAAGTAATTACAATATAGCAATTAAACACTGGAATGGTAGATGTGCAGAAAATGAATGTGCAAGTAGAGATACTGGGGTGCAAAGGAGCAAGGTAAATAAATAAATACAGTATGGGGATGAGGTAGTTGGATGGGCTATTTACAGATGGGCTATGTACAGATGCAGTGATCTGTGATCTGCTCTGACAGCTGATGCCTAATGCTAGTGAGGGAGATATGAGTCTCCAGCTTCAGTGATTTTTGCAATTCGTTCCAGTCATTGGCAGCAGAGAACTGGAAGGAAAGGCAGCCAAACAAGGAATTGGCTTTGTGGGTGACCAGTGAGATATACCTGCTGGAGCGCGTGCTACGGGTGGGTGCTGCTATGGTGACCAGTGAGCTGAGATAAGGCGGGGCTTTACCTAGCAAAGACTTGTAGATGACCTGGAGCCAGTGGGTTTGGCGACGAGTATGAAGCCATGGCCAAACAGCGAGAGCGTACAGGTCGCAGGGGTGGGTAGTATATGGGGCTTTGGTGACAAAACGGATGGCACTGTGATAGACTGCATCCAATTTGTTGAATAGAGTGTTGGAGGCTATTTTGTAAATGACATTGCCGATGTTACCTCCTCTCCTTGGTAGAGCAACATGCTCAATGCCTGTGTATTTGAGGAAGGAGATTGGATGGTTAGTTTCAACAAAGTGAGCTGCTACTGGATAGTCAATGTTCTTACATCTGATTGAGTTCACGTGTTCAGCAATGCTTTGTTTTATTTTTATTTTTGTTTGTCCTATGTAGGCTTTTCCACATTAACAGGTGATGAGATAGATTACTTCTGGCCCCTCTTTGGACACTGTGTTAACTAACCTCCAGACGAGCTTCAATGTCATACAACTCTCCTTCTGGCCTCCAACTGCTCTTAAATGCAAGTAAAACTAAATGCACGCTCTTCAACCGATCGCTGCCTGCACCTGCCCGACCCGTCCAGCATCACTACTCTGGACGGTTCTGACTTAGAATATGTGGACAACTACAAATACCTAGGTGTCTGGTTAGACTATAAACTCTCCTTCCAGACTCACATTAAGCCCCTCCTCCCAGCTGCCCACTGCACTGAGGCTAGGAAACACTATCACCACCGATAAATACACTATAATTGTGGATTTATATAACTGTCTGTCTACATAACCTGGATCAAGTATTCATGACATCACCTCATCATGACATCACCCTGAGGAAGGCACAGCCGAAACGTTGGTAAATACCCATTCAATTGCTGGGAGTTTATACATGAAGTGTGCGACTTTCTTTATTTTGATAGTTTATAGTTTATTCGCCGTTAGTCAGCACCTCCACACAAACACATTTTGCTGGGTGTGCGCCAACTCATGTTTTCTAATCCAGCTATCTATCAATCCCGATACCAGGAATATTCTCTCTTTTAATCTATCCAAATGCCCCGGCATCAGGAATATTCTCCATGTTATGGACCTTCCCACATCTAACTGCCCCGGTATCAGGAATATTCTCCATGTTATGGACCTTCCCACATCTAACTGCCCCGGCATCAGGAATATTCTCCATGTTATGGACCTTCCCACATCTAACTGCCCCGGCATCAGGAATATCCTCCATGTTATGGACCTTCCCACATCTAACTGCCCCGGCATCAGGAATATTCTCCATGTTATGGACCTTCCCACATCTAACTGCCCCGGCATCAGGAATATCCTCCATGTTATGGACCTTCCCACATCTAACTGCCCCGGCATCAGGAATATTCTCCATGTTATGGACCTTCCCACATCTAACTGCCCCGGCATCAGGAATATTCTCCATGTTATGGACCTTCCCACATCTAACTGCCCCGGCATCAGGAATATCCTCCATGTTATGGACCTTCCCACATCTAACTGCCCCGGCATCAGGAATATTCTCCATGTTATGGACCTTCCCACATCTAACTGCCCCGGCATCAGGAATATCCTCCATGTTATGGACCTTCCCACATCTAACTGCCCCGGCATCAGGAATATCCTCCATGTTATGGACCTTCCCACATCTAACTGCCCCGGCATCAGGAATATCCTCCATGTTATGGACCTTCCCACATCTAACTGCCCCGGTATCAGGAATATCCTCCATGTTATGGACCTTCCCACATCTAACTGCCCTTAGCTCAGTACCTGAAGCAAGGATATGCATATTCTCGATACCATTTGAAAGGAAACACTTTGAAGTTTGTGGAAATGCGAAATAATGTAGGAGAATATAACACATTAGATCTGGTAAAAGATAACACAAACCAAAAAAACATACGTTTTATATTTATATTAAAAAACATGTTTGAAATGCAAGAGAAAGGCCATATGTTGACCTTTAACCAGGTCAACATACACTAGGCTGCAGAGCCAGACGGATTACCAGGACGTGTGCTCCGGGCATGTGCTGACCAACTGACAGGTGTCTTCACTGACATTTTCAACATGTCCCTGATTGAGTCTGTAATACCAACATGTTTCAAATAGACCACCATAGTCCCTGTGCCCAAGAACACAAAGGCAACCTGCCTAAATGACTACAAACCCGTAGCACTCACGTTCGTAGCCATGAAGTGCTTTGAAAGGTTGGTAATGGCTCACATCAACACCATTATCCCAGAAACACTAGACCCACTCCAATTTGCATACTGCCCAAACAGATCCACAGATGATACATCTCTATTGCACTCCACACTGCCCTTTCCCACCTGGAGAAAAGGAACACCCATGTGAGAATGCTATTCATTGACTACAGCTCAGCGTTCAACACCATGATGCCCAAAAAGCTCATCACTAAGCTAAGGACCCTGGGCCTAAACACCTCCCTCTGCAACTGGATCCTGGACTTCCTGACGGGCCGCCAGGGGTGCGTGCTCAGTCCCCTCCTGTACTCCCTGTTCACCCACGACTGCATAGCCAGGCACGACACCAACACCATCATTAAGTTTGCTGACAACACAACAGTGGTAGGCCTGATCACCGACAATGACGAGACAGCCTATAGGGAGGAGGTCAGAGACCTGGCTGGGTGGTGCCAGAATAACAATCTATCCCTCAACGTAACCAAGACAAAGGAGATGATTGTGGACTACAGGAAAAGGAGGACCGAGCACGCCCCCATTCTCATCAGCGGGGCTGTAGTGGAGCAGGTTGAGAGCTTCAAGTTCCTTGGTGTCCACATCACCAACAAACTAACATGGTCCAAACACACAAAGACAGTCGTGAAGAGGGCACGACAAAGCCTATTCCCCCTCAGGAAACTACAAATATTTGTCATGGGTCCTGAGATCAAAAGGTTCTACAGCTGCAACATCGAGAGCATCCTGACTGGTTGCATCACTGCCTGGTATGGCAACTGCTCGGCCTCTGACCGCAAGGCACTACAGAGGGTAGTGCGTACGGCCCAGTACATCACTGGGGCTAAGCTGCCTGCCATCCAGGACCTCTACACCAGGCGGTGTCAGAGGAAGGATAAAAAGTTGTCAAAGACCCCAGCCACCCCAGTCATAGACTGTTCTCTCTACTACCGCATGGCAAGCGGTACCGGAGTGCCAAGTCTAGGACAAAAAGGCTTCTCAACATTTTTTACCCCCAAGCCATAAGACTCCTGAACAGGTAATCTAATGGCTACCCGGACTATTTGCATTATGTGCCCCCAACCCCTCTTTACGCTGCTGCTACTCTCTGCTAATCATATATGCATAGTCACTTTAACTATACATTCATGTACATACTACCTGTTGTTTTATTTCTTTACTTAACTATTGTTCACCTAACACCTTTTTCGCACTATTGGTTAGAGCCTGTAAGTAAAGCATTTCACTGTAAGGTCTACACCTGTTGTATTCGGCGCACGTGACAAATAAACTTTGATTTGATTTGATACATTGAAAAAGGATACTAGGTGTAATTTAGATGTTGTCCACAAGATGGCAGCAGTGTGTATGCAAAGTTTCAGACTGATCCAGTAAACAATTACATCGCTAAACAATATTTTGTATCAAGTCTGCCAGGAGTTTGCCCAAATGTGCAGAATTGGTCCATTTTGAAATACATAACTATAGAGAGCATAAAAAATGGTAATAAAAAATTGAAGTTTACACACAAGGAATATTCTCCATGTTTATCCAACTATCTATTATCCAGGAACATTTGTTGATAGCTGTAACGGTTGTCCTCCTCCTCTTCTTCCGAAGAGGAGGAGTAGTGATCAGACCAAAATGCAGCGGGTTTTGAAAACATAATGAATTTATTAACTGCCGAAAACGAACACGAAAACAAACACTTGGAATGATTACAAAATAACAAAACGAACGTAGACTGACCTAAACATGAGAACTTACATATAACACGAAGAACGCAGGAACAGGTACAGACTACAACAAACGAACGAACAAACGCTACAGTCCCGTGTGGTATGAACAAACATACAGACACGGAAGACAACCACCCACAAACAAACAGTGTGAACAGCCTACCTTTATATGGTTCTCAATCAGAGGAAACGTCAAACACCTGTCCCTGATTGAGAACCATATAAGGCTAATTACCAACGACCTAAACATAGAAACACAAAACATAGAATGCCCACCCCAACTCACGCCCTGACCAACTAAACACATACAAAAACAGAAAACAGGTCAGGAACGTGACAGAACCCCCCCCTCAAGGTGCGAACTCCGGGCGCACCCCTAAAAACTCAAGGGGAGGGTCTGGGTGGGCATCTGTCCGCGGTGGCGGCTCCGGCGCAGGACGAGGACACCACTCCACCATTGTCTTTGTCCCCCTCCTTAGCGTCCTCCGAGTGGCGATCCTCGCCCCCAACCCTGGTCTAGGAACCTTCACACCGGTCCCCCCTAGATAATTCAGGACATAGAGGTAGCTCAGGACAGAGAGGTAGCTCAGGACAGAGAGGTAGCTCAGGACAGAGAGGTAGCTCAGGACAGAGAGGTAGCTCAGGACAGAAGGGTAGCTCAGGACAGAGGGGCAGCTCTGGACAGAGGGGCAGCTCCGGACTGAGTGGCAGCTCCGGACTGAGTGGCAGCTCCGGACTGAGTGGCAGCTCCGGACTGAGTGGCAGCTCCGGACTGAGTGGCAGCTCCGGACTATAGGGCAGCTCCGGACTATAGGGCAGCTCCGGACTATAGGGCAGCTCCGGACTATAGGGCAGCTCCGGACTATAGGGCAGCTCCGGACTGAGTGGCAGCTCCGGACTGAGTGGCAGCTCCGGACTGAGTGGCAGCTCCGGGCTGAGTGGCAGCTCCGGGCTGAGTGGCAGCTCCGGGCTGAGTGGCAGCTCCGGACTATAGGGCAGCTCCGGACTATAGGGCAGCTCATGACTGTAGGGCAGCTCATGACTGTAGGGCAGCTCATGACTGTAGGGCAGCTCATGACTGTAGGGCAGCTCATGACTGTAGGGCAGCTCATGACTGGAAGGCAGCTCATGACTGAAAGGCAGCTCATGACTGGAGGGCAGCTCATGACTGAAGGGCAGCACCGGACTGGCTGGCGGATCCTGGCTGGCTGGCTCTGGCGAAGCCTGGCTGGCTGGCGGATCCTGGCTGGCTGGCGGATCCTGGCTGGCTGGCGGCTCTGGCGGATCCTGGCTGGCTGGCGGCTCTGGCGGATCCTGGCTGGTTGGCGGCTCTGGCGGATCCTGGCTGGCTGGCGGCTCTGGCGGATCCTGGCTGGCTGGCGGCTCTGGCGGATCCTGGCTGGCTGGCGGCTCTGGCGGATCCTGGCTGGCTGGCGGCTCTGGCGGATCCTGGCTGGCTGGCGGCTCTGGCGGATCCTGGCTGGCTGGCGGCTCTGGCGGATCCTGGCTGGCTGGCGGCTCTGGCAGCTCCTGGCTGGCTGGCGGCACTGGCAGCTCCTGGCTGGCTGGCGGCTCTGGCAGCTCCTGGCTGGCTGGCGGCTCTGGCTGCTCATGGCTAGCGGAAGGCTCTGGCTGCTCATGGCTAGCGGAAGGCTCTGGCTGCTCATGGCTAGCGGAAGGCTCTGGCTGCTCATGGCTAGCGGAAGGCTCTGGCTGATCCTGTCTGGCGGAAGGCTCTGGCTGATCCTGTCTGGCGGAAGGCTCTGGCTGATCCTGTCTGGCGGAAGGCTCTGGCTGATCCTGTCTGGCGGAAGGCTCTGGCTGATCCTGTCTGGCGGAAGGCTTTGGCGGCTCCTGTCTGGCGGAAGGCTCTAGCGGCTCCTGTCTGGCGGAAGGCTCTAGCGGCTCCTGTCTGGCGGACGGCTCTGAAGGCTCATGGCAGACGGGCGGCTTTGCAGGCTCAGTACAGACGGGCGGCTTTGAAAGCTCAGTACAGACGGGCAGTTCATGCGGCGCTTGGCAGACGGACAGGTCAGACGGCGTTGGGCAGACGGGCAGTTCAGGCGCCGTTGGGCAGACGGCAGACTCTGGCCGGCTGAGGCGCACTGTAGGCCTAGTGCGTGGTGCCGGAACTGGAGGTACCGGGCTAATGACACGCACCATCAGGCTAGTGCGGGGAACAACAACAGGGCACACTGGACTCTCAAGGCGTACTATAGGCCTGGTGCGTGGTACCGGCACTGGTGGTACCGGGCTGAGCGCACGCACATCAGGGCGAGTACGGGGAGAAGGAACAGTGCGTACAGGGCTCTGGAGACGCACAGGAGGCTTGATGCGTGTTGCCGGAACTGGAGGCACTGGGCTGGAGACACGCACCACAGGGAGAGTGCGTGGAGCAGTAACAGGACGCACAGGACTCTGGAGACGCACAGGAGGCTTGGTGCGTGGTGTAGGCACTGTCTTAACCAGACGGCTAGCACGCACCTCAGGACGAGTATGGAGAGCGGTACCCGGTGACATCAACTCACCAACACGTTCAGTCGGACGGATGCCGTGCCTAAAGCACCAAACCAGTACATCCCTCATAACTCTCTCCTCCAATTTCTCCATTAACTCCTTTACTGTCTCTGCGTCACTCACCTCCAACTCCGCCCTCACCGGCTCCTTACGGTAAGCAGGAGGAGTTGGCTCACGTCTCCTGACTGACCCAACTACACTTCCCGAGAGCCCCCCCCCAAGAAATGTTTGGGTTTGATTTACGGGCTTCCAGCCTTGTTTTCGTGCTGCCTCCTCATATCGCCGCCTCTCAGCTTTAGCTGCCTCCAGCTCCTCTTTGGGGCGGCAATATTCCCCTGGCTGTGCCCAGGGTCCTTTGCCTTCTAGGTCGTCCTCCCATGTCCATTTCTCCAAATAATTCAGCCTCTCCTGCTGCCGCTGCTTGGTCCTGGATTGGTAGGTGGTTCTGTAACGGTTGTCCTCCTCCTCTTCTTCCGAAGAGGAGGAGTAGTGATCAGACCAAAATGCAGCGGGTTTTGAAAACATAATGAATTTATTAACTGCCGAAAACGAACACGAAAACAAACACTTGGAATGATTACAAAATAACAAAACGAACGTAGACTGACCTAAACATGAGAACTTACATATAACACGAAGAACGCAGGAACAGGTACAGACTACAACAAACGAACGAACAAACGCTACAGTCCCGTGTGGTATGAACAAACATACAGACACGGAAGACAACCACCCACAAACAAACAGTGTGAACAGCCTACCTTTATATGGTTCTCAATCAGAGGAAACGTCAAACACCTGTCCCTGATTGAGAACCATATAAGGCTAATTACCAACGACCTAAACATAGAAACACAAAACATAGAATGCCCACCCCAACTCACGCCCTGACCAACTAAACACATACAAAAACAACAGAAAACAGGTCAGGAACGTGACAATAGCCATCTTTTTTTCACCTCTTCCACGCTCACTTTACGGAATTCAAAATTACAATGCTTGTCTTTCATAATTTGGTCAGATATACTTGGATGTGTGGTGTCAGCATTTGTTGCTGGCATGTCATGCCTAAGTTTTCTTGCCAATTAAAAAAATCTCTGAAGTAGTTTTGTGATAAATGAGCCATATGATTCAATGAATAATGGAGCTCAGTTTGCCTGTTTTCCCAAAGTATCATTGAAGCTCCAAAGCTTTTACTGTCATTCTTTATGTCATTTATCTCTATTTCATAATATAGTTTCTTCTTCTTTTTATTCAGTTTAGTCATGTGATTTCTCAATTTGCAGTATGTTTGCCAATCTATTGTGCGGCCAGACTTATTTGCCTTTCCTTTTGCCTCATCCCTCTCCACCATAGAATTGTTCATTTCCTCATCAATACACAGGAAACTAGGTGCACGTCACTACTTCACAAGAGCACCATTAGAACGTAAACTTTTTTGGCAGTAAAGTCTGGAACATGTGAATTATCGCCTTATTAACAAATTGCTAAATTGTTAAATTACTAGCCTAGTTGGTTTAGCCATGGAAAAAGACAGCAAACTTCCCGCTAGCCATGATTGGCTGAGATAAAGAGTGGGCTGGACATGCCGAGAGATGAGTTCGGCTACCCGGACTATGTAACACGTCTATAACATGAGCTGGTCAGTATGTGTAGGTAATTCATTCTAACATTGCTTGTTTGAAAGACATCACGTAATTGAACTGCATAAGTGTTGATGTCCACTTTCTGGAGGACTGAGTTTAGAAATTAATGGAATTCGAGTATGACAGTTAAGGAGATGGAGAAAGTTCTGGCTTTGATTGAAAATATACAGATGGAGTCGAAAAGTGAACACGCAGAAGACTGTTGTATAAAACACCAGTTTTTCTAGATTACATCTTCAAACTGGCATCCGTGACAGAAATGGAGAAGCGTCCATCCATGTATAACAGGTAGCTACATTTTCAGATATTACACGTTTCTAATTTTGTCAGAAAGTCGTTTTAAAGTTAAAGTGTACTGTTAGCTAGCTAGCTAACATTAGCTGGCTGGCTAGCTCGCTAACGTTAGGTGTATGATCTGTGTAGTAATATTATTTGTATCTCACCTCATTTGCATTGCTAGTTCTAGCCTAATGTTAGCTAGGTAACATTGAACCTGGTTGGTTAGCTACCTGCAGATTCATGCAGGGTAGTAACGTTATGAGTTAGGATTATGGTTCATTGTTTAGCTAGCTAGATATCTAAACAAAACACTCCACTATGCAAGTAACTATTTCAATAGAATGTTTATGTCACTGCGACAACTGTCAATAGACGTAGCTGGTAAATTCGCTCTGGCTATCTACTCCGATTTCAGAGCACTCTCACCTGAGTGTGACAGAGAGCAGAATAACTGATGAATTTACGAACGCTCAACATCAAAAAAGCCGAATTAAATTGTTGCCAGCAGCACAGTTAGTCACCAACGTTCTGGATAACATGAAAACAGCCTAACCAGCTCTGCTAGGGCGAGTAAAATGGTCAGAGTGAGCTGTTCTCTCATTTGTGTCTGGAAGTAGCTAGCAAGCTAGCCAACGTTAGCCAGTTAGTTTGGGTGCTTGACTGTTGTAGTTAGGTCAGAACACTCATATCAACCCCACTTTTCGGCCAGAGCGTCCAGTGTGAGCTCTGAACGCTCCGAGAGCAAAACGCTCTGAATTTACGAATGGCCAATCTGACAATGCTCTTTTTACAAAAACCCAGAGCACATTCTGGCGCTCCAGATTAAATTTACGAACACACCCGTGGTACATACCAGCCTTTAGTCTTGAAATCTTTGGTTGTTTAGTACAGTACATAGCCTCACATGTGAATCCTTAAAAAGATGGGTGGGGCTAAAGCTTAAGAGGGTGTGAACGATGCTGAATGGGTGTAGACAAAGAAGAGCTCTCCAGTAGGTGTACCAAATCATTCAAGGGACATTTTCTCAAAAGTGAGGTTACAAGTTTATCAACTTTCAAAGCGGAATTATTTTCCCATTGTTCCTCAATTGTAGTGTATGATATACATTTTGTAGCTCTGAGTCTCTACTTTTATCCAATGTAAAAAACACAATTTCAAATTTTGCTTTATAAGATCGAGCCGGTTGGTCACAAATGTTATAACCTTCTATTGCTACCACTGTATCATCAAAGGAATTATCTAAGTGAGTTTCAGAGATAGTCAGAACATGAATTCTACTAGCAAATGATTGATTTCATGAACCTTGCTTCTTCAGCTTAGCAGAAGTAAATATTCTCATGGTATTTATGTTAGTGCAGGGTGAGCTGCACACAGTGGATTTCCTACTAGGGCACACTGCCTCAGTGCTAACAGCATAAATCTGGTTCATAGGCACATGATTACTGCATACAATAGCTGTAGGATCGGGGTAGTAAGAGGGACATACATTAGGTTATTTACATTGTGTCTGCCAACATCCCTGGTGTAATGTAGATTTCCTGAAGCATTATGACAACTCAGCATCACAGTGGTAGAGATTAACTGAGCTGGACTTGGGTCATTGATAAGTCATTGTCTCAAAGCAGCCTTATAATGCTGTGAAAGGATCCAGGAACCCAAATGATTTGGGTGGATCTCATCCTCCTTATAAAACTTGTTTTGTTTCCAGAAGGTATCGTAATTGTCAACAAAAGTTACACCTATTGAGCTGCAATAATCACGTAGCCAGGTGTGAAGAGAAAGAATCCTGCTAAAGCTTTCAATGCCACGATTCAGAGATGGCACAGGGCCAGATATGATCAGAGAGGACACAGGGCCAGATATGATCAGAGACGACACAGGGCCAGATATGATCAGAGAGGGCACAGGGCCAGATATGATCAGAGGGCACAGGGCCAGATATGATCAGAGACGGCACAGGGCCAGATATGATCAGAGAGGGCACAGGGCCAGATATGATCAGAGACGGCACAGGGCCAGATATGATCAGAGACGGCACAGGGCCAGATATGATCAGAGACGACACAGGGCCAGATATGATCAGAGGGCACAGGGCCAGATATGATCAGAGAGGACACAGGGTCAGATATGATCAGAGAGGGCACAGGGCCAGATATGATCAGAGACGACACAGGGCCAGATATGATCAGAGAGGACACAGGGTCAGATATGATCAGAGAGGTCACAGGGCCAGATATGATCAGAGAGGGCACAGGGCCAGATATGATCAGAGAGGACACAGGGCCAAATATGATCAGAGAGGTCACAGGGCCAGATATGATCAGAGACGGCACAGGGCCAGATATGATCAGAGACGGCACAGGGCCAGATATGATCAGAGAGGACACAGGGCCAAATATGATCAGAGACGGCACAGGGCCAGATATGATCAGAGAGGTCACAGGGCCAGATATGATCAGAGACGACACAGGGCCAGATATGATGGGTCTTTATTAGTGTCTAGTAGATTCAGAGAGGACACAGGGCCAGATATGATGGGTCTTTATTAGTGTCTAGTAGATTCAGAGAGGGCACAGGGCCAGATAGGATGGGTCTTTATTAGTGTCTAGTAGATTCAGAGAGGGCACAAGGCCAGATATGATGGGTCTTTATTAGTGTCTAGTAGATTCAGAGAGGGCACAGGGCCAGATATGATGGGTCTTTATTAGTGTCTAGTAGATTCAGAGAGGGCACAGGGCCAGATAGGATGGGTCTTTATTAGTGTCTAGTAGATTCAGAGAGGGCACAGGGCCAGATATGATGGGTCTTTATTAGTGTCTAGTAGATTCAGAGAGGGCACAGGGCCAGATATGATGGGTCTTTATTGGTGTCTAGTAGATTCAGAGAGGGCACAGGGCCAGATATGATCAGAGACGACACAGGGCCAGATATGATGGGTCTTTATTAGTGTCTAGTAGATTCAGAGAGGGCACAGGGCCAGATATGATGGGTCTTTATTGGTGTCTAGTAGATTCAGAGAGGGCACAGGGCCAGATATGATGGGTCTTTATTAGTGTCTAGTAGATTCAGAGAGGGCACAAGGCCAGATATGATGGGTCTTTATTAGTGTCTAGTAGATTCAGAGAGGACACAGGGCCAGATATGATGGGTCTTTATTAGTGTCTAGTAGATTCAGAGAGGGCACAGGGCCAGATAGGATGGGTCTTTATTAGTGTCTAGTAGATTCAGAGAGGGCACAGGGCCAGATATGATGGGTCTTTATTAGTGTCTAGTAGATTCAGAGAGGGCACAAGGCCAGATATGATGGGTCTTTATTAGTGTCTAGTAGATTCAGAGAGGACACAGGGCCAGATATGATGGGTCTTTATTAGTGTCTAGTAGATTCAGAGAGGGCACAGGGCCAGATAGGATGGGTCTTTATTAGTGTCTAGTAGATTCAGAGAGGGCACAGGGCCAGATATGATGGGTCTTTATTAGTGTCTAGTAGATTCAGAGAGGGCACAGGGCCAGATATGATGGGTCTTTATTAGTGTCTAGTAGATTCAGAGAGGACACAGGGCCAGATATGATGGGTCTTTATTAGTGTCTAGTAGATTCAGAGAGGGCACAAGGCCAGATATGATGGGTCTTTATTAGTGTCTAGTAGATTCAGAGAGGACACAGGGCCAGATATGATGGGTCTTTATTAGTGTCTAGTAGATTCAGAGAGGGCACAGGGCCAGATAGGATGGGTCTTTATTAGTGTCTAGTAGATTCAGAGAGGGCACAGGGCCAGATATGATGGGTCTTTATTAGTGTCTAGTAGATTCAGAGAGGGCACAAGGCCAGATATGATGGGTCTTTATTAGTGTCTAGTAGATTCAGAGAGGACACAGGGCCAGATATGATGGGTCTTTATTAGTGTATAGTAGATTCAGAGAGGGCACAGGGCCAGATAGGATGGGTCTTTATTAGTGTCTAGTAGATTCAGAGAGGGCACAGGGCCAGATATGATGGGTCTTTATTAGTGTCTAGTAGATTCAGAGAGGGCACAGGGCCAGATATGATGGGTCTTTATTAGTGTCTAGTAGATTCAGAGAGGACACAGGGCCAGATATGATGGGTCTTTATTAGTGTCTAGTAGATTCAGAGAGGACACAGGGCCAGATATGATGGGTCTTTATTAGTGTCTAGTAGATTCAGAGAGGGCACAAGGCCAGATATGATGGGTCTTTATTAGTGTCTAGTAGATTCAGAGAGGACACAGGGCCAGATATGATGGGTCTTTATTAGTGTCTAGTAGATTCAGAGAGGACACAGGGCCAGATAGGATGGGTCTTTATTAGTGTCTAGTAGATTCAGAGAGGGCACAGGGCCAGATAGGATGGGTCTTTATTAGTGTCTAGTAGATTCAGAGAGGACACAGGGCCAGATATGATGGGTCTTTATTAGTGTCTAGTAGATTCAGAGAGGGCACAGGGCCAGATATGATGGGTCTTTATTAGTGTCTAGTAGATTCAGAGAGGGCACAGGGCCAGATATGATGGGTCTTTATTAGTGTCTAGTAGATTCAGAGAGGGCACAGGGCCAGATAGGATGGGTCTTTATTAGTGTCTAGTAGATTCAGAGAGGACACAGGGCCAGATATGATGGGTCTTTATTAGTGTCTAGTAGATTCAGAGAGGGCACAGGGCCAGATATGATGGGTCTTTTATTAGTGTCTAGTAGATTCAGAGAGGACACAGGGCCAGATATGATGGGTCTTTATTAGTGTCTAGTAGATTCAGAGAGGGCACAGGGCCAGATAGGATGGGTCTTTATTAGTGTCTAGTAGATTCAGAGAGGGCACAGGGCCAGATATGATGGGTCTTTATTAGTGTCTAGTAGATTCAGAGAGGGCACAGGGCCAGATAGGATGGGTCTTTATTAGTGTCTAGTAGATTCAGAGAGGACACAGGGCCAGATATGATGGGTCTTTATTAGTGTCTAGTAGATTCAGAGAGGGCACAGGGCCAGATATGATGGGTCTTTATTAGTGTCTAGTAGATTCAGAGAGGACACAGGGCCAGATATGATGGGTCTTTATTAGTGTCTAGTAGATTCAGAGGGCACAGGGCCAGATATGATGGGTCTTTATTAGTGTCTAGTAGATTCAGAGAGGACACAGGGCCAGATATGATGGGTCTTTATTAGTGTCTAGTAGATTCAGAGAGGGCACAGGGCCAGATAGGATGGGTCTTTATTAGTGTCTAGTAGATTCAGAGAGGGCACAGGGCCAGATATGATGGGTCTTTATTAGTGTCTAGTAGATTCAGAGAGGGCACAGGGCCAGATAGGATGGGTCTTTATTAGTGTCTAGTAGATTCAGAGAGGACACAGGGCCAGATATGATGGGTCTTTATTAGTGTCTAGTAGATTCAGAGAGGGCACAGGGCCAGATATGATGGGTCTTTATTAGTGTCTAGTAGATTCAGAGAGGGCACAGGGCCAGATAGGATGGGTCTTTATTAGTGTCTAGTAGATTCAGAGAGGACACAGGGCCAGATATGATGGGTCTTTATTAGTGTCTAGTAGATTCAGAGAGGTCACAGGGCCAGATATGATGGGTCTTTATTAGTGTCTAGTAGATTCAGAGAGGGCACAGGGCCAGATAGGATGGGTCTTTATTAGTGTCTAGTAGATTCAGAGAGGACACAGGGCCAGATATGATGGGTCTTTATTAGTGTCTAGTAGATTCAGAGAGGGCACAGGGCCAGATAGGATGGATATTTTATTAGTGTCTTGCAGAGAGTCGATCAGCTTTAAAATCCAGTTTAAACTGTTCAGAGCTGTCCTTCATAATGTCATTAAAACCCACGTGGACTACAATAGAATCAATGTCCACGTCCTGGTGTAGTACATTCAGGAACAGCTTAGTAATGTCATTAAAACCAACGTGGACTACAATAGAATCAATGTCCATGTCCTGACGTAGTCCATTCGGGAGCAGCTTAGTAATGTCATTTATAATAATAATAATAATAATAATGCCCAGGATAGGACACCAGGAATGGACACATTTCTTACCATGGAGCTGCCCAAAATCACGGCTGGCGAGAAGGCCGAGGAAATCCGCCCACTCCCACGCTTCACAGGATTCGGAGAACCCTTTATGGATGGGCGACAGGCAGGATATCTTGAGCCTGTTGCCTCTGGCGCAGGCCTCCGACAGATGGATAAGCCCCATTTGATCCATAACAGGGAAGGTTGCTGACGTTGATTTCGAAATTGTAGGAGTAGACACAGCGGCCGCAGACACAGGTACGCCGAGCAACACAGCGGCCGCAGACACAGGTACGCCGAGCAACACAGCGGCCGCAGACACAGGTACGCCGAGCAACACAGCGGCCGCAGACACAGGTACGCCGAGCAACACAGCGGCCGCAGACACAGGTACGCCGAGCAACACAGCGGCCGCAGACACAGGTACGCCGAGCAACAAAGGTGCACGAACATCAGGCTCCAGGATGGCGAAACTATTCAAATCAAATCAAATTTATTTATATAGCCCTTCTTACATCAGCTGATATCTCAAAGTGCTGTACAGAAACCCAGCCTAAAACCCCAAACAGCAAGCAATGCAGGTGTAGAAGCACGGTGGCTAGGAAAAACTCCCTAGAAAGGCCAAAACCTAGGAAGAAACCTAGAGAGGAACCAGACTATGAGGGGTGGCCAGTCCTCTTCTGGCTGTGCCGGGTGGAGATTATAACAGAACATGGCCAAGATGTTCAAATGTTCATAAATGACCAGCATGGTCAAATAATAATAATCACAGTAGTCACAGTATTCATTGTTTGTATCCACTCTGGGCCTCTCCTTGGGAGTGTAGACTGCTTCGCGGAAAGCCACTGTCTTCGGCTTCCACGGCTCGTGACATGCAATCATTTTTGATTGCCATGCTCCTCTTGCAGTGCTCCTCCGACTCCACTATCAGATGAGGGAGCTGCAGGCAACACCGGCCAGTCGGATAATGACAAACGACAAGGCGAAGATGCATCCAACAAGCACAAATGCCATTGTGCCAGCCACTGGCGTAGAAAAGGTAAACATTCCACACTGCGTTTTCCCCAGTTTCTTATGTAGGCTGGTGAACTGTGTGATCAAGGAAACCACCTCAAGCCTATCATTTTCAGCAAGGAAACAATTGCCACATTGGAACTCTGAGTGATGCGGTTTGTCCCGAAACAAAGTGTAGTAGATACAGCGCTGGAGCCGTTCATTATTTTCTCCAGACAAAGAGGGCTCCAATGCAAAACTCATCTGGGATTAACTTCGATAACTTGATATCTAGCAGCTTAGCGTCCCCACCCCAAGCAGATACCTCGACGGCCATGAAAGAACTTCACTGGACTCTATGTAAACTGGAAACCATATATCCTGAGGCTGAGTTTATTGTAGCTAGGGATTTGAACAAAGCTAATCTTAGAACAAGGCTTCCTAGTAGCATTCTGAACTACATACAAAGCCCTCCCCCACCCTACCTTCAGCAAATCTGACCATGACTCCATGTTGTTGCTCCCAGCCTATAGACAGAAACTAAAACAGGAAACACCCGTGCTCAGGTCTGTTCAACGCTGGTCTGACCAATCGGATTCCACACTTCAAGATTGCTTCGATCACATGGACTGGGATATGTTCCGGATAGCCTCAGACAACAACATTGACGTATACGCTGACTCAGTGAGTGAGTTTATTAGCAAGTGCATCGGAGATGTCGTTCCCTCTGTGACCATTAAAACCTTAAAACCCTAACCAGAAACCGTAGATTGATGGCAGCATCCGCGCAAAACTGAAAGCGTGAACCACCGCTTTTAATCATGGCAAGTGTAACGAACGTCGTCGGGAGAAGGAGAAGAGGACCAAGGTGTAGCGTGGTAAGTGTTCATTTTAATGTTATAAAATAAACTGAACACTGAAATCACAAAAACAACAAAGAGAGAGAACGAAACGAAACAGTTCTGTAAGCTATACACACAAAACAGAAAACAACTACCCCCCAACACAGGTGGGAACAGGCTACCTAAGTATGGTTCTCAATCAGAGACAACGATAGACAGCTGCCTCTGATTGAGAACCATACCAGGCCAAACACATAAAAATACAAAACAAGGACAACATAGAACACCAGACATAGAATGCCCACCCAAACTCACGCCCTGACCAACCAAAATAAAGACATAAAAAGGATCTCTAAGGTCAGGGCGTGACAGCAAGGCAACTGGAAACATGACCGAATACAAATAGTGTAGCTATTCCCTTCGCAAGGCAATCAAACAAGCAAAGCGTCAGTATAGAGACAAAGTAGAGTCGCATTTCAAGGGCTCAAACACAAGATGTACAGTATGTGGCAGGTCTGCAGTCAATCACGGATTACAAAAAGAAAACCAGCCTCTTCACGGACATTGGCGTCTTGCTCCCAGACAAATTAAACAACTTCTTTGCTCGCTTTGAGGGCAATACAGTGCCACTGACACGGCCCACTACCAAAGCCTGTGGGCTCTCCTTCACCGTGGCCAACGTGAGTAAAACATTTAAACGTGTTAACCCTCGCAAGGCTGCTGGCCCAGACGGCATCCCTAGCCGCTTCCTCAGAGCATGGGCAGACCAGCTGGCTGGTGTGTTTCCGGGCATATTCAATCAATCCCTATCCCAGTATGCTGTTCCCACGTGCTTCAAGATGGCCACCATTGTTCCTGTTCCCAAGAAAGCTAAGGTAACTAAACAAAATGACTCTCACCCCATAGCACTCACTTCTGTCATCATGAAGTGCTTTGAGAGACTAGTCAAGGATCACATCACCTCCACCCTACCTGATTCCCTAGACGCACTCCAATTTGCTTACCACCCCAATAGGTCCACAGACAATGCAATCGCCATCACACTGCACACTGCCCTATCCCATCTGGACAAGAGGAATACCTATGTAAGAATGCTGTTCATTGACTACAGCTCAGCATTTAACACCATAGTACCCTCCCAACTCGTCATTAAGCTTGTGGCCCTGGGTCTCGACCCCGCCCTGTGCAACTGGGTCCTGGACTTTCTGACGGGCCGCCCCCCAGGTGGTGAGGGTAGGACACAACATCTCCACCCCGCTGATCCTCAACACTGGGGCCCCACAAGGGTGCATTCTCAGCCCTCTCCTGTACTCCCTGTTCACCCACGACTGCGTGGCCATGCACGCCTCCAACTCAATCATCAAGTTTGCAGATGACACTACAGTGGTAGGCAACAACGACGATACGTTGGGAGGGAGGAGCTGAGGGCACCTGGAGTGTGGTGTCAGGAAAATAACCTCACACTCAACGTCAACAAAACAAAGGAAATGATCGTGGACATCAGGAAACAGCAGAGGGAGCAGCCCCCTATCCACATCGACAGGACAGTAGTGGAGAAGGTGGGAAGTTCCTCGGCGTACACATCACGGACAAACTGACAGCGTGGTGAAGAAGGCGCAACAGCACCTCTTCAACCTCAGGAGGCTGAAGAAATTTGGCTTATCTAAAACACTCACAAACTTTTACAGATGCACATTCGAGAGCATCCTGTCCAGGTGGTATCACCACCTGGTATGGAACTTGCACCGCCCTCAACCGCAAGGCTCTCCAGAGGGTAGTGCGGTCTGCACAAACTACCTGCCCTCCAGGACACCTACAGCACCTGATGTCACAGGAAGGCCATAAAGATCATCAAGGACAACAACCACCCGAGCCACTGCCTGTTCACCCCGCTATCATCCAGAAGGCCAGGTCAGTACAGGTGCATCAAAGCAGGGACCGAGAGACTGAAAAACAGCTTCTATCTCAAGGCCATCAGACTGTTAAACAGCCACCACTAACATTTAGTGGCCGCTGCCAACATACTGACTCAACTCCAGCCACTTTAATAATGGGAATTGATGGAAATGTATGTAAAAATGTATCACTAGCCACTTTAAACAATGCCACTTAATATAATGTTTACATACCCTACATTACTCATCTCATATGTATATGTATATACTGTACTCTATATCATCTACTGCATCTTGCCATCTTTATGTAATACATGTATCACTAGCCACTTTAAACTATGCCACTTTATATTTATATACCCTACATTACTCATCTCATATGTATATACTGTACTCTATACCATCTACTGCATCTTGCCTATGCCGTTCTGTATTATCAGTCATTCATATATCTTTATGTACATATTCTTTATCCCTTTACACTTGTGTGTATAAGGTAGTAGTTGTGGAATTGTTAGGTTAGATTACTTGTTAGATATTACTGCATTGTCGGAACTAGAAGCACAAGCATTTCGCTACACTCACATTAACATCTGCTAACCATGTGTATGTGACAAATAAAATTTGATTTGATTTGATTTGAACAATGGCGGCAGATAATTTTAGGAAGAGAGGGTCCAGATTGTCTAGCCCAGCTGATTTGTAGGGATCCAGATTTTGCAACTCTTTCAGAACATCAGCTATCTGGATTTGGGTGAAGGAGAAGCAGGGGGGTGGGGGGGGGGGGCTTGGGCCATTTGCTGCGGGGGGTGCAGAGCTGTTGGTCGGGGTTGTGGTAGCCTGGTGGAAAGCATGGCCAGCCATGGAGAGGTGCTTATTGAAATTCTCTATTATCGTGGATTTTTCTTTTCAGTGGTGACAGTGTTTCCTAGTCTCAGTGCAGTGGGCAGATGGGAGGAGGTAATATGGATGAGCTCGTTAAGAAGCTAAGACCTAAAGGTGGCTTTTTCTATAGAACAGATTGCGCCTAGTAGGAAGCAGATTATTCAGTCAACCTTTTATCTGTTGTTGATTATGATGATGTTATTTATCAAAGTGCAGCTGCTGCTAGTCTTAAACCTTTGGATGCCATCTCCCATAATGCCCTTCGTTTTGTTACAGGGGACAGTTTTAATACTCATCACTGGATCAGAAGGTTGTCCCGTAGATCTCAACATTATTCCCTTTTTGTTTACAAAAACTACTTCATAACCTTCTGTCTTATCTAACTTTGCTATTTAAGTATAGACACCTGAGTTGTCTAACCCGTTCATAGGATTGGTTAACTCTTGAGGGTCCTAGGGTCTCCACCGAGGTAGGCAAATGTGCTTTTAGTTTTAATGCACCGTATTGCTGGAACAAAATTCAAAATACATTTCATCTTGAAGATGTGGTGCCATTCAGGCAATTCAAAGTATTGATTGGTGATTATTGGAGTGGCCATCACAAAGCCCTGACCTCAATCCTATAGAAAATTTGTGAGCAGAACTGAAAAAGAGTGTGCGAGCAAAGAGGCCTACAAACCTGACTCGGTTACACAAGCTCTGTCAGGAGGACTGGGCCAAAATGCATCCAACCTATTGTGGAAAGCTTGTGAAAGGCTACCCGAAACGTTTGACCCAAGTTAAACATTTTAAAGGCAATGCTACCAAGCACTAATTGAGTGTATGTAAACTTCTGACCCACTGGGAATGTGATGAATGAAATAAAAGCTTAAATAAATCATTCTCTCTACTATTATTCTGACATTTAACATTCTTAAAATAAAGTGGTGATCCTAACTGACCTAAGACAGGGAATTTTTACTAAGATTAAAATGTCAGGAATTGTGAAAAACTGAGTTTAAATGTATTTTGCTAAGGTGTATGTAAACTTCCGACTTCAACTGTATACAGTCGTGGCCAAAGGTTTTGAGAATGACACAAATGTTAATTTTCACAAAGTCTGCTGCCTCAGTTTGTATGATGGCAATTTGCATATACTCCAGAATGTTATGAAGAGTGATCAGATGAATTGCAATTAATTGCAAAGTCCCTCTTTGCCATGCAAATGAACTGTATCCCCCCAAAAACATTTCCACTGCATTTCAGCCCTGTCACAAAAGGACCAGCTGACATCATGTCAGTGATTCTCTCGTTAACACAGGTGTGAGTGTTGCCGAGGACAAGGCTGGAGATCACTCTGTCATGCTGATTGAGTTCGAATAACAGACTGGAAGCTTCAAAAGGAGGGTGGTGCTTGGAATCATTGTTCTTCCTCTGTCAACCATGGTTACCTGCAAGGAAACACGTGCCGTCATCATTTCTTTGCACAAAAAGGGCTTCACAGGCAAGGATATTGCTGCCAGTAAGATTACACCTAAATCAACCATTTATCGGATCATCAAGAACTTCAAGGAGAGCAGTTCAATTGTTGTGAAGAAGGCTTCAGGGTGCCCAAGAAAGTACAGCAAGCTCCAGGACCGTCTCCTAAAGTTGATTCAGCTGCAGGATCAGGGCACTACCAGTACAGAGCTTGCTCAGGAATGGCAGCAGGCAGGTGTGAGTTCATCTGCACGCACAGTGGGGCGAAGACTTTTGGAGGATGACCTTGTGTCAAGAAGGGCAGCAAAGAAGCCACTTCTCTCCAGGAAAAACATCAGGGACAGACTGATATTCTGCAAAAGGTACAGGGATTGGACTGCTGAGGACTGGGGTAAAGTCATTTTATCTGATGAATCCCCTTTCCGATTGTTTGGGGCATCCGGAAAAAAGCTTCTCCGGAGAAGACAAGGTGAGCGCTACCATCAGTCCTGTGTCATGCCAAAAATAAAGCATCCTGAGACCATTCATGTGTGGGGTTGCTTCTCAGCCAAGGGAGTGGGCTCACTCACAAATTTCCCTAAGAACACAGCCATGAATAAAGAATGGTACCAACACATCCTCCGAAAATCAACTTTTCCCAACCATCCAGGAACAGTTTGGTGACGAACAATGCCTTTTCCAGCATGATGGAGCACCTTGCCATAAAGCAAAGTGATAACTAAGTGGCTCGGGGAACAAAACATCTATATTTTGGGTCCATGGCCAGTTAACTCCCCAGACCCTAATCCCATTGAGAACTTGTGGTCAATCCTCAAGAGGCGGGTGGACAAACAAAACCCCACAAATTCTGACAAACTCCAAGCATTGTTTATACAACAATGGGCTGCCATTAGTCAGGATGTGGCCCAGAAGTGAATTGACAGCATGCCAGGGCGGATTGAAGAGGTCTTGAAAAAGAAGGGTCAACACTACAAATATTGACTCTTTGCATCAACTTCATGTAATTGTCAATAAAAGCCTTTGACACTTATGAAATGCTTGTAATTATAATTCAGTATTCCATAGTAACATCTGACGAAAATATCTAAAGACACTGAAGCAGCAAACTTTATGAAAATAAATTTTTGTGTCATTCTCAAAACTTTTGGCCACGACTGTACAGTACCAGTCAAAACTTTGGACACACCTACTCATTCAAGGGTTTTTTCTTTATTTTTACAATTTTCTACATGGTAGACTAATAGTGAAGACATAAAAACTATGAAATAACCAATGAATCATGTAGTAACCAAAATATATTTTATATTTGAGATTCTTCAATGTAGCCAACCTTTGTCTTGATGACAGCTTTGCACACTCTTGGCATTCTCTTAATCAGCTTCACCTGGAATGCTTTTCCAACAGTCTTGAAGGAGTTCCCACATATCCTGAGCACTTGTTTGCTGCTTTTCCTTCACTCTGCAGTCCAACTCATCCCAAACCATCTCAATTGGGTTGAGGTGTGGTGATTGTGGAGGCCAGGTCATCTGATGCAGCACTCCATCACTCCTCTGCTTGGTCAAATAGCCCTTACACAGCCTGGAGGTGGTCTTTGGGTCATTGTCCTGTTGAAAAACAAATGATAGTTCCACCAAGCCCAAACCAGATGGGATGGCGTATCGCTGCAGAATGCTGTGGTGGCCATGCTGGTTAAGTGTGCCTTGAATTCTAAATAAATCACAAGTGTTACCAGCAAAGCACCCCACACCATCACACCTCCTCGTCCATGCTTCACGGTGGGAACCACACATGCAGAGATCATCCGTTCACCAACTCTGCGTCTCACAAAGACACAGCAGTTAGGACCAAAAAACTCAAATTTGGACTCATCAGACCAAAGGACAGACTTCCACCGGTCTAATATTCAATATCCATCGTGTTTCTTGGCCCAAGCAAGTCTCTTCTACATATTGGTGTCCTTTAGTAGTTGTTTCTTTGCAGCAATTCGACCATGAAGACCTGATTCACGCAGTCTCCTCTGAACAGCTGATGTTGAGATGTGTCTGTTACTTGAAATCTGTGAAGCATTTATTTGGGCTGCAATTTCCAAGGCTGATAACTCTAATGAACTTATCCTCTGCAGCAGAGGTATCTCTGGGTCTTCCTTTCCTGTGGCGGTCATCATGAGAGCCAATTTCATCATAGCGCTTGATGCTTTTAGCGACTGCACTTGAAGAAACGTTCAAAGTTATTGAAAATTTCCGCGTTGACTGACCTTCATGTCTTAAAGTAATGATGGACTGTCTTTGCTTATTTGAGCAGCTCTTGCCATAATATGGACCAAATAGGGCTATCTTCTGTATACCAACCCTACCTTGTCACAGCACAAAAGTTACAGACGCACAAATATCATGGTACAGTATTTGAGTGTCTAACTTTCTCACTCATCATTATTCACGATTCATTCAGGACTATCCGTAATCATGGTAGCATCCACATTAATGTAGAAGTGTTTAGAAACATTATTTTCTTTGTACATTATTTACCATTCATTTCTACTGGGCACAAAATAATCTGAAACACAACCACAACAAACAGCAAATGCATCCAACAGGATTAAATTAAATTAAATGAAAGGAGGACGTATCGTTAACGTGCAGAAAACCCAGGCTTTGACGAGAGCAGAAATCAGGGAAGCAGATAGAGCACAAGTCACAATGCACTCTGCCTTCCAGTCACTAAACGCTGCCATCTAGTGGTGATAGACAGTCAATGCACTCTGCCTTCCAGTTTCTAAAGCCAGTCACTAAACGCTGCCATCTAGTGGTGATAGACAGTCAATGCACTCTGCTCTCCTTGGTATTTTATTAGCATCCCCAGTAGCTGTTGCAAAAGCAGAAGTTACTCTTCCTGGGGAGTAACTTCTTACAGAACACAGAACACAAAACACAGAACACAGAACATAATACAGAATGACATATAACAGAACATCAATAGACAAGAACAGCTCAAGGACAGAACTATGATGACAGTTTACTATCTAAGGTAATGCCAAGTAATTTAGTCTCCTCAACTTAATCAACAGCCACACCATTCATTACCAGATACAGCTGAGGTCTAGAACTTAAGGAATTATTTGTACCAAATGCAATGCTCTTAGTTTTAGAGATGTTCAGGACCAGTTTATTACTGGCCACCCATTCTAAAACAGACTGCAACTCTTTGTTAAGAGTTTCAGTGACTTCATTAGCTGTGGTTGCTGATGCGTATATGGTTGAATCATCAGCATACATGGACACACCTGCTTTGTTCAATGCCAGTGGCAGGTCATTGGTAAAAATAGAAAAGAGTAGAGGGCCTAGAGCGCTGCCCTGCGGTACACCACACAGGGCAGAAAGAAAACCCTTTGAGTTCTATTAGATAGATATCTCTGAATTCACGATATGGCAGAGGTTAAAAAGCCATAACACATACATAACAGGTTATGGTCAATAATATCAAAGGCTGCAATGAAATCTAACAGTACAGCTCCCACAATCTTCTTATTATCAATTTATTTCAACCAATCATCAGTCATTTGTGTCGGTGCAGTACATATTGACTGACCTTCTCTATAAGCATGCTGAAAGTCTGTTGTTAATTTGTTTACAGAGAAATAGTATTGAATTTGGTCAAACACAAGTTTTTCTAACAGTTTGCTAAGAGCTGGCAGCAAGCTTATAGGTCTGCTGTTAGAACCAATAAAGCCAATTTCTTTGGCTTCCCTCCAGGCCTGAGGACAAAGACATCCCTCTAGGCTCATATTAGAGATAGGACAGATAGTTGTGGCTATAGAGTCAGCTACCATCCTCAGTAGCTTTCTATCTAAGTTGTCAATGCCAGGAGGTTTGTCATTACTGATCGATAACAATAGTTTTTTTCACCTCTCCCACACTAACTTTACAAAATTCAAACTTGCAATGCTTTTCTTTCATTATTAGTTTTTTATGCATGAGTACGATGGCTCACTGCTTGTTGTTGGCATTTTCTGCCTAAGTTTGCCCACTTTGCCAATGAAATAATCATTCAAATAATTGGCAACATCAAATGGTTTTGTGATGAATAAGACCATCTGATTCGATGAAAGAATGAGTTGAATGTCTTTCTGCAAATAATTTCATTTACAGTACTCCAAAGTACTTTTTTTTCCATCATTCTTCATATCATTGATTTTGGCTTTCATAATACAGTTTCTTCTTCTTTTTGTTGAGTTTAGTCAAAATTTCTCAATTTTGCAGTTAAGTCAGCCAGGGCCTCCCGAGTGGCACAGTGGTCTAAGGCACTACAGATCCTGGTTCAAGTCCAGGCTCTGTCGCAGCCGGCTGCGACCGGAGACCCATGGGGCTGCGCACAATTGGCCCAGCATCGTCCGGGTAAAGAGATGGTTTGGCCGGCAGGGATGTTCTTGTCCCATCGCGCACTAGCGACTCCTGTGGTGGGCCAGACACAAAGGTGTAGCTGGCTTCCGGGATAAGCGGGCATTGTGTCAAGAAGCAATGCGGCTTGGCTGGGTTGTGTTTTGGAGGATGCACGGCTCTCGACCTCTGCCTCTTCTCATTAATGCTCCTCATTAATCACATCAGAACAACTATTTTTTTTACATCATCCACATAAGAGTCACAGCAAAATCTTTTGTATGATCTCTTATACACTATTTTAGGGCCAGCTGTTGGAACTTTGGCTTTCCTGGATATAGCCACTATATTGTGATCACTGCATCCAATGGGTACAGACACAGCTTTAGAACACAGTTCTACAGTATTAGTAACAATTTGATCAATACATGTGGATGATCTAGTTCCTGTCGTGTTTGTAAACACCCTGGTAGGTTGATTATTAACCTGAACCAGATTACAGGCACCGGATACAGTAAGAAGCTTCCTCTTGAGAGGACAATTTGATAAAAACCAGTCAATATTCAGGTCCCCAAGAAAGTAGACCTCTCTGTTTACATCACATACACTGTCAAGCATTTCACACATATTATTTAGATACTGGCTTCTCTAAGCATTACAGGGATATGGCTCTGAATATATACAGCAACACCTCCCCCATAAGCATTACAGGGATATGGCTCTGAATATATACAGCAACACCTCCCCCATAAACATTACAGGGATATGGCTCTGAATATATACAGTAACACCTCCCCCATAAGCATTACAGGGATATGGCTCTGAATATATACAGTAACACCTCCCCCATAAGCATTACAGGGATATGGCTCTGAATATATACAGTAACACCTCCCCCATAAACATTACAGGGATATGGCTCTGAATATATACAGCAACACCTCCCCCATAAGCATTACAGGGATATGGCTCTGAATATATACAGCAACACCTCCCCCATAAGCATTACAGGGATATGGCTCTGAATATATACAGTAACACCTCCCCCATAAGCATTACAGGGATATGGCTCTGAATATATACAGTAACACCTCCCCCATAAACATTACAGGGATATGGCTCTGAATATATACAGCAACACCTCCCCCATAAGCATTACAGGGATATGGCTCTGAATATATACAGTAACACCTCCCCCATAAGCATTACAGGGATATGGCTCTGAATATATACAGCAACACCTCCCCCATAAGCATTACAGGGATATGGCTCTGAATATATACAGTAACACCTCCCCCATAAGCATTACAGGGATATGGCTCTGAATATATACAGCAACACCTCCCCCATAAGCATTACAGGGATATGACTCTGAATATATACAGCAACACCTATCCCATAAGCATTACAGGGATATGGCTCTGAATATATACAGCAACACCTCCCCCATAAGCATTACAGGGATATGGCTCTGAATATATACAGTAACACCTCCCCCATAAGCATTACAGGGATATGGCTCTGAATATATACAGCAACACCTCCCCCATAAGCATTACAGGGATATAGCTCTGAATATATACAGCAACACCTCCCCCATAAGCATTACAGGGATATGGCTCTGAATATATACAGCAACACCTCCCTCATAAGCATTACAGGGATATGGCTCTGAATATATACAGTAACACCTCCCCCATAAGCATTACAGGGATACGGCTCTGAATATATACAGCAACACCTCCCCCATAAGCATTACAGGGATATGGCTCTGAATATATACAGCAACACCTCCCCCATAAGCATTACAGGGATACGGCTCTGAATATATACAGCAACACCTCCCTCATAAGCATTACAGGGATATGGCTCTGAATATATACAGTAACACCTCCCCCATAAGCATTACAGGGATACGGCTCTGAATATATACAGCAACACCTCCCCCATAAGCATTACAGGGATATGGCTCTGAATATATACAGCAACACCTCCCCCATAAGCATTACAGGGATATGGCTCTGAATATATACAGCAACACCTCCCCCATAAGCATTACAGGGATATGGCTCTGAATATATACAGCAACACCTCCCCCATAAGCATTACAGGGATATGACTCTGAATATATACAGCAACACCTCCCCCATAAGCATTACAGGGATATGGCTCTGAATATATACAGTAACACCTCCCCCATAAACATTACAGGGATATGGCTCTGAATATATACAGCAACACCTTCCCTCATAAGCATTACAGGGATATGGCTCTGAATATATACAGTAACACCTCCCCCATAAGCATTACAGGGATATGGCTCTGAATATATACAGCAACACCTCCCCCATAAGCATTACAGGGATATGGCTCTGAATATATACAGTAACACCTCCCCCATAAGCATTACAGGGATATGGCTCTGAATATATACAGTAACACCTCCCCCATAAGCATTACAGGGATATGGCTCTGAATATATACAGCAACACCTCCCCCATAAGCATTACAGGGATATGACTCTGAATATATACAGTAACACCTCCCCCATAAGCATTACAGGGATATGGCTCTGAATATATACAGTAACACCTCCCCCATAAGCATTACAGGGATATGGCTCTGAATATATACAGTAACACCTCCCCCATAAGCATTACAGGGATATGGCTCTGAATATATACAGTAACACCTCCCCCATAAGCATTACAGGGATATGGCTCTGAATATATACAGTAACACCTCCCCCATAAGCATTACAGGGATATGGCTCTGAATATATACAGCAACACCTCCCCCATAAGCATTACAGGGATATGGCTCTGAATATATACAGTAACACCTCCCCCATAAGCATTACAGGGATATGGCTCTGAATATATACAGCAACACCTCCCCCATAAGCATTACAGGGATATGGCTCTGAATATATACAGCAACACCTCCCCCATAAGCATTACAGGGATATGGCTCTGAATATATACAGCAACACCTCCCCCATAAGCATTACAGGGATATGGCTCTGAATATATACAGTAACACCTCCCCCATAAGCATTACAGGGATATGGCTCTGAATATATACAGCAACACCTCCCCCATAAGCATTACAGGGATATGGCTCTGAATATATACAGCAACACCTCCCCCATAAGCATTACAGGGATATGGCTCTGAATATATACAGTAACACCTCCCCCATAAGCATTACAGGGATATGGCTCTGAATATATACAGTAACACCTCCCCCATAAGCATTACAGGGATATGGCTCTGAATATATACAGCAACACCTCCCCCATAAGCATTACAGGGATATGGCTCTGAATATATACAGTAACACCTCCCCCATAAGCATTACAGGGATATGGCTCTGAATATATACAGCAACACCTCCCCCATAAACATTACAGGGATATGGCTCTGAATATATACAGCAACACCTCCCCCATAAGCATTACAGGGATATGGCTCTGAATATATACAGCAACACCTCCCCCATAAGCATTACAGGGATATGGCTCTGAATATATACAGCAACACCTCCCCCATAAGCATTACAGGGATATGGCTCTGAATATATACAGCAACACCTCCCTCATAAGCATTACAGGGATATGGCTCTGAATATATACAGCAACACCTCCCCCATAAGCATTACAGGGACATGGCTCTGAATATATACAGCAACACCTCCCCCATAAGCATTACAGGGATATGGCTCTGAATATATACAGCAACACCTCCCCCATAAGCATTACAGGGATATGGCTCTGAATATATACAGTAACACCTCCCCCATAAGCATTACAGGGATATGGCTCTGAATATATACAGCAACACCTCCCCCATAAGCATTACAGGGATATGGCTCTGAATATATACAGCAACACCTCCCCCATAAGCATTACAGGGATATGGCCTCTGAATATATACAGCAACACCTCCCCCATAAGCATTACAGGGATATGGCTCTGAATATATACAGCAACACCTCCCCCATAAGCATTACAGGGATATGGCTCTGAATATATACAGCAACACCTCCCTCATAAGCATTACAGGGATATGGCTCTGAATATATACAGTAACACCTCCCCCATAAACATTACAGGGATATGGCTCTGAATATATACAGCAACACCTCCCCCATAAGCATTACAGGGATATGGCTCTGAATATATACAGCAACACCTCCCTCATAAGCATTACAGGGATATGGCTCTGAATATATACAGTAACACCTCCCCCATAAACATTACAGGGATATGGCTCTGAATATATACAGTAACACCTCCCCCATAAGCATTACAGGGATATGGCTCTGAATATATACAGTAACACCTCCCCCATAAGCATTACAGGGATATGGCTCTGAATATATACAGCAACACCTCCCCCATAAGCATTACAGGGATATGGCTCTGAATACATACAGCAACACCTCCCCCATAAGCATTCCTGTCTCTTCTATAGATGTTATATCCTTGTATTGCTACTGCTGTATCATACAATGAATTATCTAAGTGAGTCTCAGAAATGGCTAATATATGAATATTATCCAATTTAATTAACCTTATTTCTAAGGCTCCATATATTAATATGGGTTGTTTCCAGCCCTTTCCTGAGTAGCTTATCAGAGAGAGACATAACACTGAAAAGAGCAGACACAGCAAGATAAAAACATATATACATTCAGCAGTCCATTAATCAGTTGGGGTGTGTGTGTGTGTGTGTGTGTGTGTGTGTGTGTGTGTGTGTGTGTGTGTGTGTGTGTGTGTGTGTGTGTGTGTGTGTGTGTGTGTGTGTGTGTGTGTGTGTTGCGGCGTTGAAGCCATGAACCCATAGACTTGGCTCTCTCATCCCTTCCAGGCTTCTGGGAGGGGGGACAATGAGTCTGTCATAGCGGGTGTAAGCTATGTCCCCACGCGCTCTGGCAGCTTTTATGGCTGGGATCAGTTCTTTCCTCTTCTGGCGCACAGCTTCAGGATAGTCCTCGTTGAGGAAGATATACGTTCCTCTCAAGTTCTTGGCTCTTTCCAGAACAGCTACCTTGTCCTTGAACCTCAGGAAGTTGACCACTATCGGCCTGGGCCTGTCACCTGGGCCGCTGGTGGCTTTTCCAGTCCTGTGGGCGCGCTCCACCTCAATCTTCCTGTGGTCCATCTTCAATTTCTCAGAGATCATTTCCCTCACTTTGTCCTCAGACTCTGTCCAGGTCTCATGTGGAGATTCTCCAATTCCGTCCACAACCATGTTGTTCCACCTTGATTGTCCCTCGAGAGACCACTGTCCTCAACGGTACTCCGGCCTGCTTTGGTCTTTGTCATGGTAGCTACAGTGGTTCGTCCTTTAAAAGTTGCAGCTTACTGCAGCACAGCTTGCGCGGTGCAGCAGAATTCTATGGCAGGTTATTTAAGTGCCAACCACTGGTACCATTAATGCTAGTTAGTGCTAGTTTGACCACCAGAGGGCATCTTTGAGAAGAATTTGATAGCCTTCAATAGTGGCTGTACTAGAGAATTAAAAAAAAAAAATTGTAAGAACATAGTATATGGAACTGATATTAAGAAATTTAGCAAATTTAGAAATTTAAATTTGATTTCTATTTTATGGTGTTTCTATTCCAAGAAAAATGTTTAAAAAAAAAAAACTCTGGGTTTCCGTTAGGATGGAGCCCTCCTGCGGTCTCTAGACAGTTGAAACAGCAGGTCTAGGACAGGTAGCACGTCCGATGAACAGGTCAGGGTTCCATAGCCGCAGGCAGAACAGTTGAAACTGGAGCAGCAGCACGGCCAGGTGGACTGGGGACAGCAAGGAGTCATCATGCCAGGTAGTCCTGAGGCATGGTCCTAGGGCTCAGGTCCTCCGAGAGAGAGAAAGAAAGAGAGAATTAGACAGAGCATACTTAAATTCACACAGGACACCGGATAAGACAGGAGAAGTACTCCAGATATAACACACTGACCCTAGCCCCCCGACACAAACTACTGCAGCATAAATACTGGAGGCTGAGACAGGAGGGGTCAGGAGACACTGTGGCCCCGTCCGACGATACCCCCGGACAGGGCCAAACAGGCAGGATATAACCCCGCTACCCCCGGACAGGGCCAACCAGGCAGGATATAACCCCGCTAACCCCGGACAGGGCCAACCAGGCAGGATATAACCCCGCTACCCCCGGACAGGGCCAACCAGGCAGGATATAACCCCGCTACCCCCGGACAGGGCCAACCAGGCAGGATATAACCCCGCTACCCCCGGACAGGGCCAAACAGGCAGGATATAACCCCGCTACCCCCGGACAGGGCCAAACAGGCAGGATATAACCCCGCTACCCCCGGACAGGGCCAAACAGGCAGGATATAACCCCGCTACCCCCGGACAGGGCCAAACAGGCAGGATATAACCCCGCTACCCCCGGACAGGGCCAACCAGGCAGGATATAACCCCGCTACCCCCGGACAGGGCCAACCAGGCAGGATATAACCCCGCTACCCCCGGACAGGGCCAACCAGGCAGGATATAACCCCGCTACCCCCGGACAGGGCCAAACAGGCAGGATATAACCCCGCTACCCCCGGACAGGGCCAAACAGGCAGGATATAACCCCGCTACCCCCGGACAGGGCCAAACAGGCAGGATATAACCCCGCTACCCCCGGACAGGGCCAAACAGGCAGGATATAACCCCGCTACCCCCGGACAGGGCCAAACAGGCAGGATATAACCCCGCTACCCCCGGACAGGGCCAACCAGGCAGGATATAACCCCGCTACCCCCGGACAGGGCCAACCAGGCAGGATATAACCCCGCTACCCCCGGACAGGGCCAACCAGGCAGGATATAACCCCGCTACCCCCGGACAGGGCCAAACAGGCAGGATATAACCCCGCTACCCCCGGACAGGGCCAAACAGGCAGGATATAACCCCGCTACCCCCGGACAGGGCCAAACAGGCAGGATATAACCCCGCTACCCCCGGACAGGGCCAAACAGGCAGGATATAACCCCGATACCCCCGGACAGGGCCAAACAGGCAGGATATAACCCCGCTACCCCCGGACAGGGCCAAACAGGCAGGATATAACCCCGCTACCCCCGGACAGGGCCAAACAGGCAGGATATAACCCCGCTACCCCCGGACAGGGCCAAACAGGCAGGATATAACCCCGCTACCCCGGACAGGGCCAAACAGGCAGGATATAACCCCGATACCCCCGGACAGGGCCAAACAGGCAGGATATAACCCCGATACCCCCGGACAGGGCCAACCAGGCAGGATATAACCCCGCTACCCCCGGACAGGGCCAACCAGGCAGGATATAACCCCGCTACCCCCGGACAGGGCCAAACAGGCAGGATATAACCCCGCTACCCCCGGACAGGGCCAACCAGGCAGGATATAACCCCGCTACCCCCGGACAGGGCCAAACAGGCAGGATATAACCCCGCTACCCCCGGACAGGGCCAAACAGGCAGGATATAACCCCGCTACCCCCGGACAGGGCCAAACAGGCAGGATATAACCCCGCTACCCCCGGACAGGGCCAAACAGGCAGGATATAACCCCGCTACCCCCGGACAGGGCCAAACAGGCAGGATATAACCCCGCTACCCCCGGACAGGGCCAACCAGGCAGGATATAACCCCGCTACCCCCGGACAGGGCCAACCAGGCAGGATATAACCCCGCTACCCCCGGACAGGGCCAACCAGGCAGGATATAACCCCGCTACCCCTGGACAGGGCCAAACAGGCAGGATATAACCCCGCTACCCCCGGACAGGGCCAACCAGGCAGGATATAACCCCGCTACCCCCGGACAGGGCCAACCAGGCAGGATATAACCCCGCCCACTACCCACACGCCCAGCACCACGACGACCGACGAGCTCAGTTAGTCTTTCAGTCACTCACGTGGGTATAACCAATGAGGAGATGGCACATGGGTATCTGCTTCTATAAACCAATGAGGAGATGGGAGAGGCAGGACTTGCACCGCGTTCAGCGTCACAAATAGAACTGACTTCTTTGGTAGCACTTGGCAACGCAGACGCTTGTTGGCAAGGGCGAGCAGTGTGGGTTTAATGATTGAATAACATGTATGTGTACATTTATTTTGCAACACTTGCACACGCGACGAGTCCGGTTTGGGTAGCATGTAAGTCTGTCTTCTGTGCGCGGCTCTGCGGCCCATCCTGTGCCCCTTGCTCTCGTGCCTTAAACCTTGTGCGCTTTCAGTGAATACAGCTGGAGAACTGCAAGGCAATCCCATTGTGAGCCACACGGGAGCCATGACCAATATATATTATCCTGCTTATAACAGGGGTAATAATATATCTGTGAGAATATCCAAGGGGCTTTTATATCATTTCTAAATTAATAATAATAATAATCTCTCTTTTTTTTTTAAATAACAATATTTTGGAGATGATTTTCGTTTTCAAATAACTTAAAATTAGCGAGAAAAAGGCCATTCTTGAACATGGGGTGAGATAGTTACTAATTTGTAAATAAAGCCAGTTTGTTATTTAGAATGATTTATTTCTGTTTTTAGAGGGAGAGAAACCAAAAACCTACAGTCATCTCAGTCCATGCCGGCACAGGTATTGAACCAGCATCTGTAGCAACACAGCTTGCACTGCTGTCTTCGATAGTTGCGCCACTCAGGCAATGTATAATGTGACAAAAAAATCCTAACAAAATTAAATTTAAAAAAAACCTTAGTGTAACATCAGTTTTAGTAAGTAATACTGAAGTCGTGCACATTTATCAGTTTCTATTTAGGTTTATGTCTCCCATTCATTGTCAGTTAGAGACACAGTAGGACCCAAAAGCATAATCAGTGCTCTAACTCCCCCTTGTGGTGTTCTGGAGCAATGAAGTGGTGACGCAGGGTACCGTACTAAACCACAAATTACCTCTAAGTACCGCAGCGTAATCGCTAAACTTTTAGTGGAGCAAACACTGTAGCAACGTAGGTTACGCTGTTACTCCTCCTCCTCCTCGCCAGACAGGGCAGGTCACAGGGAAGATTGAAAACAACAAATAGCAGGGATCTAGACAACCACAAATTCGGGACAATCTGCGGTCCCAGCCACAATGGCTAAATGCATCATGGGATGCGTTCAAGAAAATCCCGCTAGCTTGATAAGCAGCTAGCTAGCAGCTAGGCTAGCTGTGACGCCAAATAGCTCCTCAGACCCGTCCTTGGTCGGCAGGATCACTGGAAAGAGACAAGCAGTCCCAGCAACTGATGCCATCTGCATCGCAAGATCCAAACTAAGAAGCTAGCTACCAAGAACATTCCAATACACCTTCAAACAACAAACATTTCAAAAAAACAAAGCTAGGGTGGACATGCACATTTCCAGATATTGAGGCTAGCAACAGTAGATGGGTCAGGGTGTACGTGCACATTTCCAGTTATCATCAGCAGTAATACACTCAAGGCATGGCAGAGGACAGGGAGAGCTCTGCAGTGTTAGTTTATGACATTTGAATGTGCATCAAATGGCAACAAGATCATATTGTACAGCAATTTCATCAGGTAACATGAATACAAAGCCGGCGAGAGGTGGTTAGAATAGGATGGGAGGGGCCTCCCGAGTGGCGCAGTGGTCTAGGGCACTGCATCGCAGCGCCAGCTGCGCCACCAGAGTCTCTGGGTTCGCGCCCAGGCTCTGTCGCAGCCGGCCGCTACCCCCGGACAGGGCCAACCAGGCAGGATATAACCCCGCTACCCCCGGACAGGGCCAACCAGGCAGGATATAACCCCGCTACCCCCGGACAGGGCCAAACAGGCAGGATATAACCCCGCTACCCCCGGACAGGGCCAAACAGGCAGGATATAACCCCGCTACCCCCGGACAGGGCCAAACAGGCAGGATATAACCCCGCTACCCCCGGACAGGGCCAAACAGGCAGGATATAACCCCGCTACCCCCGGACAGGGCCAAACAGGCAGGATATAACCCCGCTACCCCCGGACAGGGCCAAACAGGCAGGATATAACCCCGCTACCCCCGGACAGGGCCAAACAGGCAGGATATAACCCCGCTACCCCCGGACAGGGCCAAACAGGCAGGATATAACCCCGATACCCCCGGACAGGGCCAAACAGGCAGGATATAACCCCGATACCCCCGGACAGGGCCAACCAGGCAGGATATAACCCCGCTACCCCCGGACAGGGCCAACCAGGCAGGATATAACCCCGCTACCCCCGGACAGGGCCAAACAGGCAGGATATAACCCCGCTACCCCCGGACAGGGCCAACCAGGCAGGATATAACCCCGCTACCCCCGGACAGGGCCAAACAGGCAGGATATAACCCCGCTACCCCCGGACAGGGCCAAACAGGCAGGATATAACCCCGCTACCCCCGGACAGGGCCAAACAGGCAGGATATAACCCCGCTACCCCCGGACAGGGCCAAACAGGCAGGATATAACCCCGCTACCCCCGGACAGGGCCAAACAGGCAGGATATAACCCCGCTACCCCCGGACAGGGCCAACCAGGCAGGATATAACCCCGCTACCCCCGGACAGGGCCAACCAGGCAGGATATAACCCCGCTACCCCCGGACAGGGCCAACCAGGCAGGATATAACCCCGCTACCCCTGGACAGGGCCAAACAGGCAGGATATAACCCCGCTACCCCCGGACAGGGCCAACCAGGCAGGATATAACCCCGCTACCCCCGGACAGGGCCAACCAGGCAGGATATAACCCCGCCCACTACCCACACGCCCAGCACCACGACGACCGACGAGCTCAGTTAGTCTTTCAGTCACTCACGTGGGTATAACCAATGAGGAGATGGCACATGGGTATCTGCTTCTATAAACCAATGAGGAGATGGGAGAGGCAGGACTTGCACCGCGTTCAGCGTCACAAATAGAACTGACTTCTTTGGTAGCACTTGGCAACGCAGACGCTTGTTGGCAAGGGCGAGCAGTGTGGGTTTAATGATTGAATAACATGTATGTGTACATTTATTTTGCAACACTTGCACACGCGACGAGTCCGGTTTGGGTAGCATGTAAGTCTGTCTTCTGTGCGCGGCTCTGCGGCCCATCCTGTGCCCCTTGCTCTCGTGCCTTAAACCTTGTGCGCTTTCAGTGAATACAGCTGGAGAACTGCAAGGCAATCCCATTGTGAGCCACACGGGAGCCATGACCAATATATATTATCCTGCTTATAACAGGGGTAATAATATATCTGTGAGAATATCCAAGGGGCTTTTATATCATTTCTAAATTAATAATAATAATAATCTCTCTTTTTTTTTTTAAATAACAATATTTTGGAGATGATTTTCGTTTTCAAATAACTTAAAATTAGCGAGAAAAAGGCCATTCTTGAACATGGGGTGAGATAGTTACTAATTTGTAAATAAAGCCAGTTTGTTATTTAGAATGATTTATTTCTGTTTTTAGAGGGAGAGAAACCAAAAACCTACAGTCATCTCAGTCCATGCCGGCACAGGTATTGAACCAGCATCTGTAGCAACACAGCTTGCACTGCTGTCTTCGATAGTTGCGCCACTCAGGCAATGTATAATGTGACAAAAAAATCCTAACAAAATTAAATTAAAAAAAAACCTTAGTGTAACATCAGTTTTAGTAAGTAATACTGAAGTCGTGCACATTTATCAGTTTCTATTTAGGTTTATGTCTCCCATTCATTGTCAGTTAGAGACACAGTAGGACCCAAAAGCATAATCAGTGCTCTAACTCCCCCTTGTGGTGTTCTGGAGCAATGAAGTGGTGACGCAGGGTACCGTACTAAACCACAAATTACCTCTAAGTACCGCAGCGTAATCGCTAAACTTTTAGTGGAGCAAACACTGTAGCAACGTAGGTTACGCTGTTACTCCTCCTCCTCCTCGCCAGACAGGGCAGGTCACAGGGAAGATTGAAAACAACAAATAGCAGGGATCTAGACAACCACAAATTCGGGACAATCTGCGGTCCCAGCCACAATGGCTAAATGCATCATGGGATGCGTTCAAGAAAATCCCGCTAGCTTGATAAGCAGCTAGCTAGCAGCTAGGCTAGCTGTGACGCCAAATAGCTCCTCAGACCCGTCCTTGGTCGGCAGGATCACTGGAAAGAGACAAGCAGTCCCAGCAACTGATGCCATCTGCATCGCAAGATCCAAACTAAGAAGCTAGCTACCAAGAACATTCCAATACACCTTCAAACAACAAACATTTCAAAAAAACAAAGCTAGGGTGGACATGCACATTTCCAGATATTGAGGCTAGCAACAGTAGATGGGTCAGGGTGTACGTGCACATTTCCAGTTATCATCAGCAGTAATACACTCAAGGCATGGCAGAGGACAGGGAGAGCTCTGCAGTGTTAGTTTATGACATTTGAATGTGCATCAAATGGCAACAAGATCATATTGTACAGCAATTTCATCAGGTAACATGAATACAAAGCCGGCGAGAGGTGGTTAGAATAGGATGGGAGGGGCCTCCCGAGTGGCGCAGTGGTCTAGGGCACTGCATCGCAGCGCTAGCTGCGCCACCAGAGTCTCTGGGTTCGCGCCCAGGCTCTGTCGCAGCCGGCCGCTACCCCCGGACAGGGCCAACCAGGCAGGATATAACCCCGCTACCCCCGGACAGGGCCAACCAGGCAGGATATAACCCCGCTACCCCCGGACAGGGCCAAACAGGCAGGATATAACCCCGCTACCCCCGGACAGGGCCAAACAGGCAGGATATAACCCCGCTACCCCCGGACAGGGCCAAACAGGCAGGATATAACCCCGCTACCCCCGGACAGGGCCAAACAGGCAGGATATAACCCCGCTACCCCCGGACAGGGCCAAACAGGCAGGATATAACCCCGCTACCCCCGGACAGGGCCAAACAGGCAGGATATAACCCCGCTACCCCCGGACAGGGCCAAACAGGCAGGATATAACCCCGCTACCCCCGGACAGGGCCAAACAGGCAGGATATAACCCCGCTACCCCCGGACAGGGCCAAACAGGCAGGATATAACCCCGCCACCCCCGGACAGGGCCAAACAGGCAGGATATAACCCCGCCACCCCCGGACAGGGCCAAACAGGCAGGATATAACCCCGCCACCCCCGGACAGGGCCAACCAGGCAGGATATAACCCCGCTACCCCCGGACAGGGCCAACCAGGCAGGATATAACCCCGCTACCCCCGGACAGGGCCAAACAGGCAGGATATAACCCCGCTACCCCCGGACAGGGCCAAACAGGCAGGATATAACCCCGCTACCCCCGGACAGGGCCAAACAGGCAGGATATAACCCCGCTACCCCCGGACAGGGCCAAACAGGCAGGATATAACCCCGCTACCCCCGGACAGGGCCAACCAGGCAGGATATAACCCCGCTACCCCCGGACAGGGCCAACCAGGCAGGATATAACCCCGCTACCCCCGGACAGGGCCAAACAGGCAGGATATAACCCCGCTACCCCCGGACAGGGCCAAACAGGCAGGATATAACCCCGATACCCCCGGACAGGGCCAAACAGGCAGGATATAACCCCGATACCCCCGGACAGGGCCAACCAGGCAGGATATAACCCCGCTACCCCCGGACAGGGCCAACCAGGCAGGATATAACCCCGCTACCCCCGGACAGGGCCAAACAGGCAGGATATAACCCCGCTACCCCCGGACAGGGCCAACCAGGCAGGATATAACCCCGCTACCCCCGGACAGGGCCAAACAGGCAGGATATAACCCCGCTACCCCCGGACAGGGCCAAACAGGCAGGATATAACCCCGCTACCCCCGGACAGGGCCAAACAGGCAGGATATAACCCCGCTACCCCCGGACAGGGCCAAACAGGCAGGATATAACCCCGCTACCCCCGGACAGGGCCAAACAGGCAGGATATAACCCCGCTACCCCCGGACAGGGCCAACCAGGCAGGATATAACCCCGCTACCCCCGGACAGGGCCAACCAGGCAGGATATAACCCCGCTACCCCCGGACAGGGCCAAACAGGCAGGATATAACCCCGCTACCCCCGGACAGGGCCAAACAGGCAGGATATAACCCCGCTACCCCCGGACAGGGCCAAACAGGCAGGATATAACCCCGCTACCCCCGGACAGGGCCAAACAGGCAGGATATAACCCCGCTACCCCCGGACAGGGCCAACCAGGCAGGATATAACCCCGCTACCCCCGGACAGGGCCAACCAGGCAGGATATAACCCCGCTACCCCCGGACAGGGCCAACCAGGCAGGATATAACCCCGCTACCCCCGGACAGGGCCAAACAGGCAGGATATAACCCCGCTACCCCCGGACAGGGCCAAACAGGCAGGATATAACCCCGCTACCCCCGGACAGGGCCAAACAGGCAGGATATAACCCCGCTACCCCCGGACAGGGCCAAACAGGCAGGATATAACCCCGCTACCCCCGGACAGGGCCAAACAGGCAGGATATAACCCCGATACCCCCGGACAGGGCCAAACAGGCAGGATATAACCCCGCTACCCCCGGACAGGGCCAAACAGGCAGGATATAACCCCGCTACCCCCGGACAGGGCCAAACAGGCAGGATATAACCCCGCTACCCCCGGACAGGGCCAAACAGGCAGGATATAACCCCGCTACCCCCGGACAGGGCCAAACAGGCAGGATATAACCCCGATACCCCCGGACAGGGCCAAACAGGCAGGATATAACCCCGATACCCCCGGACAGGGCCAACCAGGCAGGATATAACCCCGCTACCCCCGGACAGGGCCAACCAGGCAGGATATAACCCCGCTACCCCCGGACAGGGCCAAACAGGCAGGATATAACCCCGCTACCCCCGGACAGGGCCAACCAGGCAGGATATAACCCCGCTACCCCCGGACAGGGCCAAACAGGCAGGATATAACCCCGCTACCCCCGGACAGGGCCAAACAGGCAGGATATAACCCCGCTACCCCCGGACAGGGCCAAACAGGCAGGATATAACCCCGCTACCCCCGGACAGGGCCAAACAGGCAGGATATAACCCCGCTACCCCCGGACAGGGCCAACCAGGCAGGATATAACCCCGCTACCCCCGGACAGGACCAACCAGGCAGGATATAACCCCGCTACCCCCGGACAGGGCCAACCAGGCAGGATATAACCCCGCTACCCCTGGACAGGGCCAAACAGGCAGGATATAACCCCGCTACCCCCGGACAGGGCCAACCAGGCAGGATATAACCCCGCTACCCCCGGACAGGGCCAACCAGGCAGGATATAACCCCGCCCACTACCCACACGCCCAGCACCACGACGACCGACGAGCTCAGTTAGTCTTTCAGTCACTCACGTGGGTATAACCAATGAGGAGATGGCACATGGGTATCTGCTTCTATAAACCAATGAGGAGATGGGAGAGGCAGGACTTGCACCGCGTTCAGCGTCACAAATAGAACTGACTTCTTTGGTAGCACTTGGCAACGCAGACGCTTGTTGGCAAGGGCGAGCAGTGTGGGTTTAATGATTGAATAACATGTATGTGTACATTTATTTTGCAACACTTGCACACGCGACGAGTCCGGTTTGGGTAGCATGTAAGTCTGTCTTCTGTGCGCGGCTCTGCGGCCCATCCTGTGCCCCTTGCTCTCGTGCCTTAAACCTTGTGCGCTTTCAGTGAATACAGCTGGAGAACTGCAAGGCAATCCCATTGTGAGCCACACGGGAGCCATGACCAATATATATTATCCTGCTTATAACAGGGGTAATAATATATCTGTGAGAATATCCAAGGGGCTTTTATATCATTTCTAAATTAATAATAATAATAATCTCTCTTTTTTTTTAAATAACAATATTTTGGAGATGATTTTCGTTTTCAAATAACTTAAAATTAGCGAGAAAAAGGCCATTCTTGAACATGGGGTGAGATAGTTACTAATTTGTAAATAAAGCCAGTTTGTTATTTAGAATGATTTATTTCTGTTTTTAGAGGGAGAGAAACCAAAAACCTACAGTCATCTCAGTCCATGCCGGCACAGGTATTGAACCAGCATCTGTAGCAACACAGCTTGCACTGCTGTCTTCGATAGTTGCGCCACTCAGGCAATGTATAATGTGACAAAAAAATCCTAACAAAATTAAATTTAAAAAAAACCTTAGTGTAACATCAGTTTTAGTAAGTAATACTGAAGTCGTGCACATTTATCAGTTTCTATTTAGGTTTATGTCTCCCATTCATTGTCAGTTAGAGACACAGTAGGACCCAAAAGCATAATCAGTGCTCTAACTCCCCCTTGTGGTGTTCTGGAGCAATGAAGTGGTGACGCAGGGTACCGTACTAAACCACAAATTACCTCTAAGTACCGCAGCGTAATCGCTAAACTTTTAGTGGAGCAAACACTGTAGCAACGTAGGTTACGCTGTTACTCCTCCTCCTCCTCGCCAGACAGGGCAGGTCACAGGGAAGATTGAAAACAACAAATAGCAGGGATCTAGACAACCACAAATTCGGGACAATCTGCGGTCCCAGCCACAATGGCTAAATGCATCATGGGATGCGTTCAAGAAAATCCCGCTAGCTTGATAAGCAGCTAGCTAGCAGCTAGGCTAGCTGTGACGCCAAATAGCTCCTCAGACCCGTCCTTGGTCGGCAGGATCACTGGAAAGAGACAAGCAGTCCCAGCAACTGATGCCATCTGCATCGCAAGATCCAAACTAAGAAGCTAGCTACCAAGAACATTCCAATACACCTTCAAACAACAAACATTTCAAAAAAACAAAGCTAGGGTGGACATGCACATTTCCAGATATTGAGGCTAGCAACAGTAGATGGGTCAGGGTGTACGTGCACATTTCCAGTTATCATCAGCAGTAATACACTCAAGGCATGGCAGAGGACAGGGAGAGCTCTGCAGTGTTAGTTTATGACATTTGAATGTGCATCAAATGGCAACAAGATCATATTGTACAGCAATTTCATCAGGTAACATGAATACAAAGCCGGCGAGAGGTGGTTAGAATAGGATGGGAGGGGCCTCCCGAGTGGCGCAGTGGTCTAGGGCACTGCATCGCAGCGCTAGCTGCGCCACCAGAGTCTCTGGGTTCGCGCCCAGGCTCTGTCGCAGCCGGCCGCGACCGGGAGGTCCGTGGGGCGACGCACAATTGGCCTAGCGTCGTCCGGGTTAGGGAGGGTTTGGCCGGTAGGGATATCCTTGTCTCATCGCGCTCCAGCGACTCCTGTGGCGGGCCGGGCGCAGTGCGCGCTAACCAAGGGGGCCAGGTGCACGGTGTTTCCTCTGACACATTGGTGCGGCTGGCTTCCGGGTTGGAGGCGCGTTGTGTTAAGAAGCAGTGCGGCTTGGTTGGGTTGTGCGTCAGAGGACGCATGGCTTTCGACCTTCGTCTCTCCCGAGCCCGTACGGGAGTTGTAGCGATGAGACAAGATAGTAATTACTAGCGATTGGATACCACGAAAATTGGGGAGAAAAGGGGGTAATAAAAAATATAAAAAATAAAAAATAAAAGAATAGGATGGAAGGCCAAAAGTCTGTGTAACCAAACAGTCTGTCCCACGGTTGGGTAAACAAGAAAGTTCATAGTCAACAAAACATGCAGTAGTCATGAGGACAATATTTGTTTTCAATATATTACGACTTGGGGCCAATATTAGTTTAGCCTCACTCGCCCCAACAGTGTGTGCTGAAGGCGAGCTAAAGCTCGGGAGAGAAGGGGGAGTGTGGTGGGGGTACCTGTACCAGACATGGGGAGACAGGCCAGTCAAACAAGAAGCCATGTCTGTATATGTCCTATGGTTAACTCCTTCATTAACACCTATTGCAGGTGTTCAAAAGGGATATTAGCTCTAATCTGGAGCACTATTAAACAATCTTATCTCAAAACCTGAATATCAATATCTTTGTTGCAAATGTGCCATACGTCCATGTCTGTACATTTTTCCTAAATCACACCAGGTTACCCTGACCAGCCCAGACCACCACCACCTGCCAAACACCAGGTTACCATGACCAGCCCAGACCACCACCAACTGCCAAACATCAGGTTACCCTGACCAGCCCAGACCACCACCAGGTTACCCTGACCAGCCCAGACCACCACCAGGTTACCCTGACCAGCCCAGACCACCACCAGGTTACCCTGAACAGCCCAGACCACCACCAGGTTACCCTGATCAGCCCAAACACCACCAGGTTACCCTGACCAGCCCAGACCACCCCCAGGTTACCCTGACCAGCCCAGACCACCCCCAGGTTACCCTGACCAGCCCAGACCACCCCCAGGTTACCCTGACCAGCCCAGACCACCCCCAGGTTACCCTGACCAGCCCAGACCACCCCCAGGTTACCCTGACCAGCCCAGACCACCACCAGGTTACCCTGACCAGCCCAGACAACCACCAGGTTACCCTGACCAGCCCAGACACCACCAGGTTACCCTGACCAGCCCAGACCACCACCAGGTTACCCTGACCAGCCCAGACCACCACCATGTTACCCTGATCAGCCCAGACCACCACCAGGTTACCCTGATCAGCCCAGACCACCACCAGGTTACCCTGATCAGCCCAGACCACCACCAGGTTACCCTGATCAGCCCAGACCACCACCAGGTTACCCTGACCAGCCCAGACACCACCAGGTTACCCTGACCAGCCCAGACCACCACCAGGTTACCCTGACCAGCCCAGACCACCACCATGTTACCCTGATCAGCCCAGACCACCACCAGGTTACCCTGATCAGCCCAGACCACCACCAGGTTACCCTGATCAGCCCAGACCACCACCAGGTTACCCTGATCAGCCCAGACCACCACCAGGTTACCCTGATCAGCCCAGACCACCACCAGGTTACCCTGACCAGCCCAGACCACCACCAGGTTACCCTGACCAGCCCAGACCACCACCAGGTTACCCTGACCAGCCCAGACCACCACCAGGTTACCCTGACCAGCCCAGACACCACCAGGTTACCCTGATCAGCCCAGACAACCCCCAGGTTACCCTGACCAGCCCAGACAACCCCCAGGTTACCCTGACCAGCCCAGACAACCCCCAGGTTACCCTGACCAGCCCAGACAACCACCAGGTTACCCTGACCTGCCCAGACAACCCCCAGGTTACCCTGACCAGCCCAGACAACCCCCAGGTTACCCTGACCAGCCCAGACCACCACCAGGTTACCCTGACCAGCCCAGACAACCACCAGGTTACCCTGACCAGCCCAGACCACCACCAGGTTACCCTGACCAGCCCAGACACCACCAGGTTACCCTGATCAGCCCAGACAACCCCCAGGTTACCCTGACCAGCCCAGACAACCCCCAGGTTACCCTGACCAGCCCAGACAACCCCCAGGTTACCCTGACCAGCCCAGACAACCACCAGGTTACCCTGACCTGCCCAGACAACCCCCAGGTTACCCTGACCAGCCCAGACAACCCCCAGGTTACCCTGACCAGCCCAGACCACCACCAGGTTACCCTGACCAGCCCAGACAACCACCAGGTTACCCTGACCAGCCCAGACACCACCACAGCATTCTCTCTCTACTAACCATCACCACGTGACCAACAGAACACTCCCCCCCCCCCCCCCCCCCCCCCACTATTTTAACAACACCTTTAAACCTTGCACATGATTATAACAGAGGTTTAAAATGTCCAGTATTGTAAATTCCTAAAGACCTGTGATAAACAGTGTGACAGATCAGCCGTGCTGAAAAACAACCGTGTTGAATACGTTACTTCTGGATGAGTTGTTTCTCACCGTCAATTTACCATGGAGTTTGTCCCTGTTGGTTCAGTAAGAATATTGATGGAAGGGATTTTAATGAGTGGATAAGCTGCTAGATTAGTGAACAAAGAGAAGGGCGAGGCGAGGAGGGAGAGTCAACATTTACTCATTTTAACAGCAGAGCAACACGGCTCAAGGAACAGAACAGAGGGAAACAGCAGCTGGGATCATTTGATCTGAGGACGATGATGATGATGATGATTAAGAATTAGATCACACCAGATATAGAACTGTTTTATATATGATCACACCAGATATAGAACTGTTTTATATATGATCACATGTCACGATCGTCTTCTTGAGACAGATTGGACCAAGGCGCAGCGTGTGCAAAATACATCTTCTTTTATTGAGAAGAGAGAGAAAACACAAAACGAACACTATACACAAACTAACAAAACAACAAACGACCGTGAAGCTAAATAACGTAAGTGCACAGACAAGCAACAAATGTTCAACATAGACAACTACCCACAAAAGCCTACTGCCTATGGCTGCCTTAAATATGGCTCCCAATCAGAGACAATGAATGACAGCTGTCTCTGATTGAGACCCAATCTAGGCAGCCATAGACATAACTAGACAACCTCACTCTTCTCTACCCCATACACATACAACACCCTAGACTACTAGAACGTCAGACAAAACACACAAAGACAACCCACCAACTCACTCCGCATGACCAACCTAAAAAAATAACAGAAAAAGGAACAATAGCGTCAGAACGCGACATCCACCAGATATATAGAACGTGTTATGATCCACACCGATATAGAACTGTTATATATGATCACACCAGATATAGAACTGTTTCTAAATATGATCACACACATATATAGAACTGTTATTATATGATCTACACCAGATATAGAACTGTTTGATATATGATCACACCAGATATAGAACTGTTTATGATCACACAGATATAGAAACTGTTGTTTATTAGATGATCACACCAGATAAAGAACTGTTTTAAAATGATCACACCAGATATAGAACTGTTTTATCATCACTATAGAATGTTTTGATCACACCAGATATAGAAGTTTTATAGATCACAACCAGATATAGAACTGTTTTCTATACACGTTAGAACTTATGATCACATCAGCATATAGACTGTTTTATAATATGATCAACCAGATATAGAACTGTTTTATATATGATCACACCAGATACTAGAACTGTTTTATGAGCACACAGATATGAGAACTGTTTAAATGACACACCAGATAAAGACCTGTTTAAATATGATCACACCTAGATAAGACCTACTAGACTGTTTATAATATGATCATCACAGATATAGAAACTGTTTTAAATATGATCACACCAGATATAGGAACTGTTTAAATATGATCACACCATATAGAAAACTGTTTTAAATATGATACACCAGATTATTAGAACTGTTTAAATATGATCACACCAGATATAGACCTGTTTTATTATGTATCCACACCAGATCATAGAACTGTTTAAAATGATCACACCAGATAAAGTAAACTTGTGTTTAAATGATCACACCAAGATCATGAACTGTTTTATGATCACACCAGATATAGAAATGTTTTGATCACCAGATATAGAGTTTATATTGATCACACCAGATATAGAAACTGTTTTATACTATGACCCTCACACACCAGATATAGAACTGTTTTATGATCACACAGATATAGAACTGTTTATGATCACACCAGATATAGAATGTTTTATATGAGATCACACAGATATAGAACTTTTTATATATGATCCACCAGAATGTTTTATATATGATCCACCAGGAGATAGAAAATGTTTATATATTGATCACACCAGATATAGAACTGTTTTATGATCACAACCAGATATTAGAAACTGTTTTATATATGATACACACCAGATATAGAAACTGTCTTATAGTATGATACACCAGATATAGAACTGTTTTAATTATGATACACACAGCATATAGAATGTTTTATGATCACACAGATAAAGAACTGTTTTAAAATGATCACACCAGATATAGAAACGTTTTAATATGACACACCAGATTATAGGAACTGTTTATATATGATCACACCCAGATATGAACCTTTTTAATATGATCACACCAGATATAGAACTGTTTTATGATCACACCAGATATAGAACTGTTTTATGATCACACCAGATATAGAACTGTTTTATATATGATCACACCAGATATAGAACTGTTTTATATATGATCACACCAGATATAGAACTGTTTTATATATGATCACACCAGATATAGAACTGTTTTAAATATGATCACACCAGATATAGAACTGTTTTATGATCACACCAGATAAAGAACTGTTTTAAAATGATCACACCAGATATAGAACTTTTTAATATGATCACACCAGTATAGAACTGTTGTTTATATACGATCACACCAGATATAGAAACTGTTTTATGAGATTCACACCAGATATAGAAACTGTTTGTATGATACACACGATATAGAACTTGTTTGTATATATGATCACACCAGATATAGGAACGTTTATATATGCTCACACCAGATATATGAACTGTTTATATATGATCACACCAGAATGTTTATAATGATCACACCAGATATGAACTGTTTATATATGATCAACACCAGATATAGAAACTGTTTTATGATCACACCAGATATAGTAACGTTTTTATATATGATCACACCAGATATAGAACTGTTTTAATAGATCCACACCAGATATAGAAAACTGTTTTCAACTGATCACACCAGATATAGAATGTTTATGAATCACACCAGATAAAAGAACGTTTAAAAATGATCACACCAGATATAGAACTGGGTTTTATATATGATCACACCAGATATAGAACTGTTTTATATATGATCACACCAGATATAGAACTGTTTTAAATATGATCACACCAGATATAGAACTGTTTTATGATCACACCAGATAAAGAACTGTTTTAAAATGATCACACCAGATATAGAACTGTTTTATGATCACACCAGATATAGAACTGTTTATCATTAAATCACACCAGATATAGAACTGTTTTATGATCCACACCAGATAATAGAAACTGTTTTATGATCACACAGATATAGAAACGTTTTATATATGATCACACCAGATATAGAAACTATGTTTATATATGCTCACACCAGATATAGAACTGTTTTATATATGATCACACCAGAACTGTTTTATATATGATCACACCAGATATAGAACTGTTTTATATATGATCACACCAGATATAGAACTGTTTTATGATCACACCAGATATAGAACTGTTTTATATATGATCACACCAGATATAGAACTGTTTTATATATGATCACACCAAGAGATAGAACGTTTTATATATGATCACACCAGATATAGAACTGTTTATTATGATCACACGATATGAATGTATTAAATATGATCACACCAGATATATCGAATGTTTTATGATCACACAGATAAAGAACTGTTTTAAATGATCCACCCACCCAAAGGATTATAAACTCGTTTATATATGATCACACCAGATTAAGAACTGTTTTTATATGATCACACCGATAGAACCTTTTTAATATGATCACACCAGATATAGAACTGTTTTATGATCACACCAGATATAGAACTGTTTTATGATCACACCAGATATAGAAAATGGGTTTCTATATTGATCAACCACCAGATATAGAAACTGTTTATATATGATCCACCAGATATAGCAACACGTTTTCTATATGACACACCCAGATATAGAACTGTTTTAAATATGATCACACCAGATATAGAACTGTTTTATGATCACACCAGATAAAGAACTGTTTTAAAATGACACACCAAGATATAGGAACTGTTTTTAATGATCACATCACAGATATAGAACCTTTTTAAATATGATCACACCAGATAAGAACTGTTTATATCACACAGATATAGAAACTGTTATTAGTAGCTATATATATAACCCGATATGACTTTAATACACACCAGATATAGAACTGTTTATTATATATGATCACACCAGATATAGAACTGTTTTAATATATGATCACACCAGATATATAGACTGTTTATATATATACACCCATAGAACTGTTTATATGATTCACACCAGATAAAGAACTGTTTAAATATGATCACACAGATTAAGAAAACTGTTTATAGATCAACACCAGATATAGAACGTTTGAAATCTATTGATCACACCAGATATAGAACTGTTTTTACGAATATAGATAGATCACACCGATATAGAACGTTTTTATATATGATACACCAGATATAGAACTGTCTATATATGATCCACACAGATATAGAACTGTTTATATCGCTAACTGTTTAAGATTCACAAAGATATAGAACGCACTTACTATTGATCACACAGAACTAGTATTGAACTGATTTTGATTGATCCACCAGATATAGAAACTGTATGTATATATGACACACCAGATATGAAGACAACTGTTTTAAATATGATCACACCAGATATACAAAACTGTTTATAATGATCACAACCAAAGGAATAGATGTTTAAATATGTCACACCAGATATAGAACCTCTGGGTAGTTATGATCGCACAGACTATAGAACTGGTTATATATAGACACACCAGACAGCCACACAGGGACTATATAAGTACTGACAGATGGTTATGCTCTATAACCTATAATAGAACAACACTCGTGATACTCCATGTATTCACCATCTGCAATATGATTTTTTTTAAAATCTTACCATAGCAATTTCAGCCAAATAAAGCGGTGACCTCAATAGTTGTGATGAAGGCTGGGAACCTTCAGATTCTGTCTCAACTCATGCCATTAGCTACGTCCAGACATGCTGTGCTCAACGAAAGTCAGCACCTCTCTCAGCCTCTCAGTCTCATAAGTCATGAACTTTGCTTTCAATACACGTGGCTAAAAGCCGCGGCCCAAACAAAACGCTGCCAATCTGTGGTTGAATAGCGGACGTCAAATCTCAACTCTGCTCTACTGTAACTTTGGCATATTCTGGTATTATTAGCTCCCCATTAGCGTGTGGCAGAGAGCAGCAGCAACCTTTTCTGGTGGTCACACATCCAAAGAGACTGAACATTTACATAACGAGAGACATTAGATCAGACTCTAAGTAAACAACTGCCAAGGACAAACTACTAAAACACAAAATATTGAAATCTCGTACCATCACTCTCACAAGGCGTGTTGGAAATCATCCCCAACTACTCCGATACATCCCGAACCTGACCTACGGAAGCCGTACTTCCTTGCTTACTGCTGCCATGTATATAGCCAGCGACTTTATTTTATTTTATGTGTTACTATTTTCTTTTTCATGGTATTGGATCTAATTGTCTTACTTTTAAACTGCATGTGGGAAAGGGCGCCTAAGTAAGCATTTCCACACACGGTGTACCAAGTGCTGAAACACTTGTTATATATCAGGATGCTATATGATTTGAGGTAACAGAGCCTAATATGAGAAGTTCAATGAGAATAAGCACCACCTGATAGGGTACCACCATAGAAAGCAGTGATTCTGCTACTGATATAACGATGTAGCGAACATTCATCTTTCATTGTCATCCCACAGCAGCGTCAAAGATACGTGCCTATCAACATTGTTGTTGGATGGTTGATCGGGCTACCATGGTAACTATGTCAGAGGTCATACCTTCTCGTCGATGGTAATGGGGTACATGATCAATCGGGATAAAATGCAGAGTGGTCATACCAACTTTCCTGTTCGTATCAAGTAACAGTCTGAGTTACATGAATATGAGACGTGGCATTCTCGAATGGTATGGAGACCATGATCCATGCGAGTGGCCATACTTCAAGTCTATCCTGATAGTGTAATGGGGTACAAGGACACCACACAGTGAGACACCCACGTAGAGTCGATAACCTTATCTGGTCTTGACTAGTAAGGGGTTATGTAACATGTCAGTGGCATACGCTCGTTGAGGTAGGGTGTACATGCTACAGTCAAGGCAACCTTATGTCTATGTAATGGGGGTTCACATCGGTAACAGTGTCAGTAGTGGTATACCTGCCTAGTTGGTGGTAAGGGGCTACCATGGTGAAAATGTCAGAGTGGTCAATACTATCTGTCTCGGAGTGGGTTACATGGGGTTACCATGGTAACATGCCAGCAGTGGCATACCTCCTGTCTGACTTGTAATGGAGTTAACCCATGGTTAAACATGCAGAAGTGGTCATATACTTCCGTCTGATGGTCAATGGGGTAACCACATGGAACAGGTCAGAGTGGTATACTTCCGGTCTGATGGATACTGGGGCTCACCAGGTAACATTCAGAGTGGTACCTATACTTCATCGTACTGATGTAATGGGGCTACCATGGTAAAATTGTCAGAGTGGCATTACCTTCCTGTCTGATGAAGTGGCGCCCTACCATGGTAACAATGTTTCAGAAGTGGTCATACCTCCTGGTTGATGGTAATGGGGTTACACATGGTACATGTCAGAGTGGTCATACCGTCCTGCTGGGTTGGTAATGGGGTTACTCATGGGTAAATGGCACGAGGTCTACCTCCTGTCTGATGGTAATGGGGCTACCATGGTAAAAAACATCATGTAACGTAGAAAGGTCGATCGGCTCATTAACCTTCCATGTACGATGGTAATGAGGGTGTAACTCATGGTAGAACATGTCACAGAGTGTCAATACACTTCCTGATACTGATCGGTAATGGGATTTGTACCAATGGAAACATAGTCAGAAGTGGTCATTCGACCCTTCCTGTCTGGTGTAACTTAATGGTTACCATGGTAACATGTCAGATTGTGGATCATACTTCGCTGTCTGGTGGTTAAGGGGCTGACCAGTGGTAACATGTCAAAGTGGTCATTACTCCGTCCTGATGGTAATGGGGCTACCATGGTAACATGTCAGACGTGTCATACCTTCCTGTCTGGTGGTAATGGGGCTACCATGGGTAAACATGTCAGAGTGGTCAACCTTCCTTGTCTGATGGTAATGGGTGGTACCATGGTACATTCAGGAGTCGGTCATACTTCCTGTCTGGTGGTAATGGGGTTACCATGGGTAACATTGTCAGAGTGGTCATACCTTCCTGTCTGATGGGTAATGGAGGTTACATCGGTAGAACATGTCAGGTGGTCATACCTTCACTGTTGATGGTAATGGGGTTACAAATGGTAACATGTCAGAGGTGTCATTACTTCCTGTCTGATGGTAATGGGGCACCATGGTAACAGTCAGAGTGGTGGCCATTACCTCTGTCTGATGGTAATGGGTTGACCATGTAACATGGCAGAGTGTCCTACCTTCCTGTCTAGTTGTAATGGGGTTACCTGGTAAAATGTCAAGAGTGGTCATACTTCTGCTGACGGTAATGGGGTTACCATGGTAACATGTCATGAGTGGTCATACCTTCCTGTCTGATGGTAATGGGGCTACATGGTAACAATGTAAGAGTGGTCATACCTTCCTGTCTGATGGTATGGGGTTACATGGTAACATGTCAGAATGGTCATACCTCCTGTCTGATTGGTGATGGGGTTCCCATGGTAACAGCAGAGTGGTCATACCTCCCTGTCTGATGGTAATGGGGGTTACCATGGTACACATGTCAGAGTGTCATACCTTCCGTCGATGGTAAGGGGTACCATGGTTAAACATGTCAGAGTGGTCATACCTTGCATGTCTGATGGTAAGTGGAGTTACCATGGTAAATTCTGAGTGGTCATACCTTCCTGCTGATGGTAAGCGGGTTACCATGGTAAAATGTCAGAGTTGGTCATAACCTTCCTGTCTGATGGTAATGGGGTTACCATGGTAAATCAGAGTGTCATCCGTCCTGTACGATGGTAATGGGGCTACCATGGCTACACAGGCCAGAGGGCTACCGTCTGTGTAATGGGGTACCTGTTAACAGTAAGCCAGTACTTCCTGATGTAATGGGGCTACCATGGTAACATGTAAAGTGGCTCATACCTTCTGTCTGATGGTAATGGGGCTACCATGGTAACATGTCAGAGTGGTCATACACTTCCTGTCTGATGGTTAATGGGAGTTACCATGGTAACATGTCAGAGGGTCATACCTTCCGTCTGATGGTAATGGGGTTACCATGTAACTGTCGAGTGGTTCATACTTCCTGTCTGATGGTAATGGGTACATGGTACTTACAAGTGGTATACCCTGCTCATGGTAAGGGTATACCGTTACTAAGGAGTGGGATGCTGGTGGTAATGGGGCTACCACGGTAACATGTCAGAGTGGTCATACCTTCTGTCTGATGGTAATGGGCTTACCATCGGTACATGTAAGAGTGGTCATACCTTCACTGTTGAATGGTAAATGGTGTTACCATGGTAAACATGTCAGGTAATGGTCCTACCTTCCTGTCTGATGGTAATGGGTGACCATGGTGAACATGTCAGAGTGGTCATACCTTCCTGTCTGATGTAATGGGGTACCTGGTAAACATGTTAAAGTGGCCATACGTCCTATGTTGATGGTAAATGTGGTACATGGTAACAGTCAGAGTGGTCATTACATTCTCGTTGCGGTAATGGGGTTACCATGGTAAAATGTCAGAGTGTCATACCTTCCTTGATGGATAATGGGTTACCATGGTAACATGTCAGAGTGTCATACCTCCTGATCTGATGGTTAATGGGTTACCATGGAACATTTGGTCAGGGGGATGGTCATGACCTTCCTGTCTGGAGGTAATGCGGTTACCCCAATGGGTAACATGTCACAGACGTGGTCATACCTTCTGTGCGGAGGTAATGGGGTTCCATGGATACATGTCGAGTAAGGTAATACCTTCCTGTTGATGAGTTGAATGGGGCTACCATGGTAAACACGTCAGAAGGTATCTATCTCACAAATGTGAAGGCTACATACAGGTAGGACCAGGGTACAGAGTCAAATGGGACGGCTATTATACAGGGCGGTAACGGTGCCAAGGTCAATGTGGAGGCGATACTACAGGGAGTACCGGTCACATCGAGTCAATGTGGAGGCTTATATTACAGGGAGGTACGGTACAGAGTCAATGTGGAGGCATATATACAGGGGAGGGTACCGCGTACAGAGTCAATGTGGAGGATAATAGTCACTACGCCAACGGCACGGGTACCCAGGTACAGAGTCAAATGTGGAGGGCTATCATACAGGGTGGTACCGTACAGAGACAATGTGGAGGTATAACAGGGACGGGTTAACCGGTTAAGAGTCAATGTGGGACGCTATATACACGGGGGTAACCGGACAGAGTCAGATGTGGACGCAATACAGGGGGTACGGGTACAGAGTCAAGTTGGAGGCTATATACAGGGGGTACTGGACAGAGTCAATGTGGAGGCTATATACAGGGGGTACGGTACAGAGTCATGTGGAAGGCTATATAGGGGAGGTAACAGACAGAGTCAATGTGGAGCTATATACAGGGCCTGGTACCGGTACAGAGACCAAGTGGCGGCTATATACAGGGTGGTACCGTACAGAGTCAGTGTGGAGGCTATATACAGGGAGGTACGGGTACAGGTCAATGTGGAGGCTATATCAGGGGTTACCGGTACAAGAGTCAATGGGAGGCTATATACAGGGAGGAAACCGGACAGAGTCAATGTGGAGGCCTATTACAGGAGTAACGGTGCAGAGTCAATTGGAGGATATAAAGGGGGTACCGGGACAGAGTCAATGTGGAGGCTATTATAAGGGGGGGGGTTACGGACAGAGCAATGTGGAGGCTATATACAGGGGGGGTACCGGTACAGAGTCAATGTGGAGATATACATGGGGTAACGGATCCAGAGTCATGTGGAGGCTTATATACAGGGGGGTACGGACAGAGTAAATGTGGAGGCTATATACAGGGGGTACGGGGTCTTACGAGTCAATGTGGAGGCTATATACAGGGGGTACCGGTACAGAGTCAATGGGAGGCTATATTACAGGGGAAAACCGCTGTACAGAGTCAATGTGGAGGCTATTACAGGAGTACCGGTTACAGAGTCAAGGCGAGGCTATATACAGGGGTACCGGTCAGGTCAATGTAGATGCTACTATACCCAGGGGGGTACCAGGTACAGAGTCAATGTGGAGGCTAATATACAGGGGGGTACCCGTACAGGTCAATGTGGAGGCTATTATCAGGGTACCGGTACAAAGTCAGTTGGAGGCTATATACAGGGGGTACCGGTATACAGAGTCATTGGAAGGCTATATACAGGGGTACCGGTACAGAGCAATGTGGAGGTAATACAGGGAGAGGGTACCGGTACAGAGTCAATGTGGAGGCTATATACAGGGGCTACGTACTCAGTCAACTGTGGAGCATTATACAGGGGGTAGCGGTTGTACAGAGTCAATGTGGAGGTATATACAGGGGTTCGGTACAGAGTCAATTGGAGGCCTATATACAGGGGTACCGGACAGAGACAACTGTGGAGGCTATATTACAGGGGGTACCGGACAGAGGTCAGTGTGGAGGCCTATATAAGGGGGTACAGGTACAGAGTAATGTGGAGGCTATATACAGGGGTACCGGTAGTAGCGTCAATGTGGAGGCTATATACAGGGGGTACCGTGCAGAGTCAATGTGGACGGCTATATACAGATACGGTACAGAGTAATGTGGAGTGCATATACAGAAGATACGCGTACAGAGTCAAGTGGAGGGGCATTATACAGGGGGTGGTACGTACAGAGTCATAGGGAGGCTATATACGGAGGGTGGTAACCAGTACAGAGTCAAGTGGAGGCTATTACAGGGGGTACCGGTACAGAGGACAATGGGAGGCTATATACAGGGTGGTACGGTTACAGAGTCAGTGTGGAGGCTATATACAGGGGGTACGGGTACGAGTCAATGTGGAGGCTATATACAGGGGTACCGGAACAGAGTCAATGTGGAGGGCTATAACAGGGGAAACCGGTACGAGGTCAATGTGGAGGCTATTTAAGGAGTACCGGTGCAAGAGTCAATGTGGAGGCTATATACGGGGGGTTACGGTACAGAGTCAATGTGGAGGCTATATATACAGGGGGTACCGGTACAGAGCATGTGGGAGGTTATATACATGGCGGTACGGTACAGAATCACGGTGGAGGCTAATACAGGGGGTACCGGTACAGAGTCAATGTGGAGGCTATATACAGGGGCGACGGTACAGAGTCAATGTGGAAGGGCTATAACAGGGGGTACCGGTACAGAGGTCAATGTGGAGGCTATTACAGGGGAAAACAGGTACAGAGTCATGTGCGAGGCATTTTACAGGAGAGTACCGGTGCAGAGTCAATGTGAAGCTATATACAAGGGGGGTACCGGTTAACAGAGTCAATGTGGAGACTATATACAGGGGGGTACCGTACAGAGCAATGTGGAGGCTATTTAATACAGGGGGTAAGGTACAGAGTAATGTGGAGGCTATATACAGGGGGTACGGTACAGAGTCAATGTGGAGGCTATATTACACGGAGGTACCGGTACAGAGTCAGTGTGGAGGACTTATACACAGGGGGTACCGGTACAGAGTCAATGTGGATGGCTATATACAGAGTACCGGTGCAGAGCATGGGAGGATTAAAGGGGGGTACCGGTACAGAGACAAATGTGGAGGCTATCTACAGGGGGTACCGGTACAAGAGTCAATGTGGAGGCTATATACAGGGCGTCCGGTACAGAGTCAATGTGAGGCTAATAATCAAGGGGGTACCGGTACGAGTCAATGTGGAGGGTTATTACATGGACGTAAGTATTGGGGCTTTACAGGCAGGTCAGAGCATGGAGGTATTAGGGTACGGACAGCGTATGTGGGGCTATATACCAGGGATACCGGGTACAGAGTCAAGTGTGGAGGCTATATACGGGGAGGTACGGTACAGAGGTCAATGTTGGAGGCTATATACATGGGCCGGTACGAGAGTCATGTGGAGGCTATATACAGGCTGGTACCGGCACAGAGTCAATGTGGAGGCATATACAGGGTGTACGGTACATCATTAATGTGAGGCTATTATACAGGGGGTACGGTACCGAGTCAATGTGGAGGCTATATACAGGGTGTTCGTAAAGCGGGTATATAGGGTGCGCACAGAGTCAATGTGGAGGCTATATACAGGGGGTACCGGTACAGAGCCAAGTGGAGGCTATATAATGGGGTACGGTACAGAGACAGTGGGAGGCTACTATAACAGGGGAGGTACGGACAGAGTCAGTGTGGAGGCTATACTACAGTGGGGGTACGGTACAGAGTCAATGTGGAGATATATACAGGGTGTCGGTTACAGAGAGTCAAGTGAGGCTATATTCAGGGGTGTACCGTACAGTTCAATGTGGAGGCTAATACAGGGGGTACCGGTAAGAGTCCCACCCCCCCATTGGTAGGCTATATCAGGGGTAACCGGGTACAGGTCAAATGTGGAGGCTATATACAGGGGATGTACGCGTACAGAGTCAAGGGAGGCTATATACAGGGGGGGGATACCGGTGCAGAGTCAATGTGGAGGCTATATACAGGGTGGCTACCGGTCAGAAGTCAATGTGGAGGGCTACGTACAGGGTGTACGGACAGAGTCAATGTGGAGTGCTATATACAGGGTGTTACGGTACAGAGTCCAATGTGGAGGCTATTGAAACGGTTGTACGGTTACAGATCAATGGGAGCTATATACAGGTGTGTTACGTACAGGTCAATGTGGAGGATATATACAGGGTGTACCGGGTACAGAGTCAATTGGTTGGGGGGGGGCTAAATACAGGGGTACCGGTACAGAGCAATGTGGAGGATATACAGTAATAATTGACAGGGCTAAGGGGGTACCGATACGAGTCAATGTGGAGGGCCATATACAGGGTGGCGGTACCGGTGAAGAGTCAATGTGGACGGCTATATACCGGGTGTAAAAACCGGTCCAGAGAATGTGGAGGGCTATATACAGGGGGTATGGTAACAGGAGTCAATGTGGAGGCTATATACAGGGCGGTACGGTACAGAGTCAATGTGGAGGCATATACATGGGGGTACCTGGTACAGAGCAATTGGAGGATAATACAGGGTTGTACGGTACAGAGTCAAGGGAGCTAATTACAGGGGGTACTGGTACAGAGTCAAATGTGGAGGCTATATACAGGGTGGTACCGGTAGAGAGTCAATGATGGAGGCGATATACAGGGGGTACCGGACAGAGTCAATGTGGAGGCTAATATACTGTGGGTACTGCACAGAGTCAATGTGGAGGCTACCTACAGGGGTACCGATACAGAGTCATGTGGAGGCTATTACAGGGAGGTACCGTACAGAGTCAATGTGGGGCTATTATAAAGGGGTGGTACTGTACAGAGGCAGTGAGAGGGTATATACAGGGGTAGGTAAGAGTCAATGTGCAGGCATATAATAGGGTGGTACCGTACAGGAGCAATGGGAGGCTATATACAGGGGGATACGGTACAGAGTGCAATGTGGTAGGCTATATACGGGTGTACCGGTAGAGTCATTTGTGGAGGATATATAAGAACGTACCGTACAGAGTCATGGGAGGCTATATACAGGGGTGGATTACCGGTCAGAGTCAATGGGGGGATAATATAGGGGGGTACCGGTACAGAGTCAATGTGGAGCTATATACAGGGGTACCGGTACAGAGTCAATGTGGGGCGATATCCAGGTAGTTACGGTACAGAGTCAATGTGGAAGGTAATATACAGGGGTACCGGTTACAGATTCAAGTGGCGGACATCATACAGGGGGGTACCGGCTACAGAGTCAATGTGGAGGCTATATTACAGGGATTAGGTAAGAGTTCAATGTGGGAGACTATAATACTATGTGGGGTACCGGTACAGAGGTCATGTGAGACTATATACAGGGGTCGGTACCGGATTACAGAGCAATGTGGAGGCATCATACAGTGGGGTACCGTACCAGAGGTCAATTGTGAGACTAATACAGGGGGTACGGTACAGAGTCAATGTGGAGGCTATATACAGGGGTGTGTACCGGTCACAGAGTCAACTTGGAGGGCTATATACAGGGGGAGGTAACGGGTTACAGAGTTCGAAGGGAGGCTATATACAGGGGGTACCGCGACAAGTCAATGTGGAGGACATATACATGGATGGTACCGGTACAGGTCAGTGTGGAGGTATTTAACATGGGGCACGTGGTACAGAGTCAATGTGGATGGCTATATACAGGGGGTACCGGATAACCAGATGCAAATGTGGAGGACTATATACAGGGCGGTACCGGTACAGAGTCAATGTGGAGGCTATATACAGGGGTACTGGTACAGAGTCAATATGGAGGCTATTAGGAAGGTACCGGTACAGAGTCAATGTGGAGGCCTATATACAGGGGGGGTACCGAGTACAGAGTCAAATGTGGAGGCTATAGTATAGGAGGTACCGGTTACAGAGTCAATTGGAGGTATAACAGGGATACCGTAACAGAGTCAAGTAGAGGCTATATACAGGGTTGTACCGGTACAGAGTCAATGTGGAGGCTAACACAGAAGTACCGGTACAGGAGTCAATGTGGAGGATTATACAGTGGGGTACCGGTACAGACAATGTGGAGGCTAATCTACATGGGGTACCGGTACAGAGTCAATGGGAGGCTTAATACAGGGTTATACGGTACAGAGTCAATGTGGAGGCTATATAAGGGGAGTCAGTCTGGGGATTACAGGGGACCGGTACAGAGTCAATGTGGAGGACTATATACAGGGGGTAAGGTACAGAGTCAATGTGGAGGATATATCAGGGGGGTTAGGTGACAGAGTCAATGTGGAGGATCATACAGGGGGTAGGGACAGAGTCAAGTGGAGGCTATATACAGGGGGTTCGACGTGGAGTTAAGAGTACAGACAATGTGAGGTATATACAGGTGGGTACGGGTAACAGAGTCAATGTGGAGACTATACAGGGGGCTTACGGTACAGAGTCAATGTGGAGGCGTACTACAGGGGGTCACGGTACGAGTCAAGTGGAGGCATATATACAGGCTGGCTGTACCCGTACAGAGGTCAGTGGAGGCTATATACAGGGGGTGGTACACGGTTACAGAGTCAATTGTGGAGGCTATATACAGGGGGGTACCGTACAGAGATCAATGTGGAGGCTATATACAGGGGGTAACGGGTACAGGAGTCCAAAGTGGAGGTATATACAGGGTATGGTCAGAGTCAATATGGAGGCTATATACAGAAGGTACCGGTACAGAGTCAATGTGGAGGCTATATACAGAAGTACCGGTACAGAGTCAATGTGGAGGGGTACAGGTTAGTTCAGGTAAATCGTACATGTAGGTAGGGGTGGCTTGGGGGTAGAAGCTGTTCAGGAGTCTAATGGCTTGGGGGTAGGAAGGTTAAGGGTTAAATGGCTTGGGGGAGGAAGCTGTTATGGAGTCTAATGGCTTGGGGGTAGAAGCTGTTATGGAGTCTAATGGCTTGGGGGTAGAAGCTGCTGTTATGAGTCTAAATGGCCTTGTGGGTAGAAGCTGTATGGAGTATAATGGCTGGGTGGTAGAAGCTTATAGGAGTCTAAGGTTGGGGGTTAGAAGCTGTTTATGGAAGTCTAATGGCTTGGGGGTAGTTAGAAGCTGGTTATGGGATTCTGATGGATTGGGGTAGAAGCTGTTAAGGAGTCTTAGGGATATGGGCGGTAGAAGCTGTTATGGAGTTCTTATGGCTGTGGGTTAGAAGCTGTATGGAATTCTTAGGCTTGGGGGTAGGAAGTGTTATGGAGCGTCTAATGGCTGGGGTAGAAGCTGTCAGGAGTCTGATTGGCTTGGGGGTAGAAGCTGTTCAGGAGTCTAATGGCTTGGGGGTAGAAGCTGTCAGGAGTCTGATGGCTTGGGGGTAGAAGCTGTTTACAGGAGTCTCGATTGGCTTGGTGGTAGAAGGTCAGGAGTCTGATGGGCTTGGGGGGTAGAGCGTATGGAGTCTTCTGGCTTGGGGGTAGAAGCTGTTCAGGAGTTTATGGCGGGGGTAGAAGTGTTAGGAGTCTAATGGCTTGGGGGTAGAAGCTGTTCAGGAGTCTAATGGCTTGGGGGTAGAAGCTGTTATGGAGTCTTATGGCTTGGGGGTAGAAGCTGTTATGGAGTCTAATGGCTTGGGGGTAGAAGCTGTTATGGAGTCTTATGGCTTGGGGGTAGAAGCTGTTATGGAGTCTAAATGGCTGAGGTAGAAGCT
>NW_024058142.1:0-22500 GCF_016432855.1 Salvelinus namaycush
CCCCCCCCCCCCCCCCCCCCCCCCCCCCTGTGGTGTGATAAAATGTTTCCCCCCTCTGTGGCATGAGAGAATGTTTCCCCCCTCTGTGGCGTGAGAGAATGTTTCCCCCCCTCTGTGGTGTGAGAGAATGTGTGTGTCCCCTATGTGGTGTGAGAGAATGTGTCCCCCCCCCTCTCTGGCATAAGAAAATGCACCCCCCCCCCCCCCCCCCCTGTGGTGTGAGAGACTATTTCCCCCCTCTGTGGCGTGAGAGAATGTTTCCCCCCTCTGTGGTGTGATAAAATGTTTCCCCCCTCTGTGGCATGAGAGAATGTTTCCCCCCTCTGTGATGTGAGAGAATATTTCCCCCCTCTGTGGCATGAGATAATGTTTCCCCCCCTCTGTGGTGTGAGAGAATGTGTCCCCCCCCTCTGTGGTGTGAGAGAATTTCCCCCCCCCCCCCCCCTCTGTGGCGTGAGAGAATGTTTCCCCCCTCCTCTGTGGCGTGAGAGAATGTTTCCCTCCTCCTCTGTGGCGTGAGAGAATGTTTCCCTCCTCCTCTGTGGCGTGAGAGAATGTTTCCCCCCTCCTCTGTGGCGTGAGAGAATGTTTCCCTCCTCCTCTGTGGCGTGAGAGAATGTTTCCCCCCTCTGTGGCGTGAGAGAATGTTTCCCTCCTCCTCTGTGGCGTGAGAGATTGTTTCCCCCCTCTGTGGTGTGAGAGATTGTTTCCCCCCCTCTGTGGTGTGAGAGATTATCTCCCCCCTCTGTGGTGTGAGAGATTGTTTCCCCCCCTCTGTGGTGTGAGAGATTATCTCCCCCCTCTGTGGTGTGAGAGATTATCTCCCCCCTCTGTGGTGTGAGAGATTATCTCCCCCCTCTGTGGTGTGAGAGATTATCTCCCCCCTCTGTGGTGTGAGAGATTATCTCCCCCCTCTGTCCCTTGCACTTCCAGACCCGTTCTTCTCTTCTGGTGTGTGTGTTTGCCCTCCTTCTCCATACAGGACTCAGGAGTCCATCTCTTTCTCATGATATCAGGATGGCCAACAACTCTGTTTAACCTTTGCACCTAACCTGTTCTGCAGTCAGCATGTTGTGGCTCAGTTCAGGCAATGCCATCTAAGCAAGATGCTTTACTGCGCAGAAAGACAAGCTAATGTTAGCTGAAGATTGAGTTTGTCTACAGTGGCGTAATAGAAATGAATGAGTTTTGTTTTAGTTGCGAATTGTTCTCAACAATTTTCTTCGCTCAGGATCTGCAGCATAATGTTCTCTGTCTTAACTGGAAAGCAAATAGTGTAAGAAAAATTAGAAATTGTGTGCTGACATCTGTTGCTAGTCTATTAGCATTAAACACAAATGCATTTCGATTGGTTCTGTCAGCTCGTATTGCTCTGGCTCATAACAAATAGATAGGTTTCTCCTTTTCCCCCTTTGTCATGATACCTTCAACAGAGTTGTGTATTACCATTTACCAGCTATGTTTCCCTGGGATTTTCTGCTTCCACTTGCCTGTCAGGGTTTTATCGAAAAACAAGGTGCACATTTAATATCAGGTCCCTTCTGCAGCTGGAACAGTGTAGGTGACAGCTCATGATTGATTCAAAAATAGTCTGCTTTTGTTTATTGATTTAGTATTTTGTCAGAGCATTATTTCTTGAGTTAAAGGATTTACCAATTGAGTATGCGTCTTGTATTGGAGGGAGTCTATCATCTGTCTACGACTGATGCAATGTTCAACACCCAACAATCAATGTGGGGTTTTCTATTCCTCTGTCAAATTGCAGCAGAGATTATTTTTCTCCTTAGAGGCAGTACATTTTTTCTCTGTCTCATACTAATGCATTTCCATGTTAGGTTGACGTTCCTCATCAATGCCTTCTCTCCCAACATGGCTCCCCTCAGGTTGTACTGTATTGTGAGTGATGGAGATAGCGTCTACCGTTATTCAGTAAAATAACTGACGTTGAGCCTTTTGTATTGGCACATTTGCTCTGCCTATTTGAAAATAAATAAATGTTTCTGTTTGACAAGCATGACATTAAATGTGACAGCAGTAGTGTTCTAACCAGGTCTGTTGTTTAAAGTGATGAACCACCACTGCTGTCATTGTTAAAGCTGAAATATGTAAAGGTAAAATAAATGTAACTTTTTTGGCAAAGCGACCAAATTCACATAGACATGTTTAATAGATCTGTCATTCTCATTGAAAGCAAGTCTAGGAAGCAGTAGATCTGTTCTGTGTGAGCTATTTCTATGCTTCCCATTCTTAAGTTGAGTTTTTGTCTTTTACTTTAGTTTTTTTCCACCAGCTTCAAACAGCTGAAAATACAATATTTTTGGTTATTCAAAATATATTTCACAGCGGTTTAGATGTTACAATGATTCTCTACACTATACTTGCTTGTTTTGTCACAAACTGAAATTAGGCGAACTATTACAATTTTAGCAACCAGGAAATGGCGGAGCGATTTCTGCTTATTGCACCTTTTTAAGTGAGGCAATTACATTCATGTTGAATTCCAGTGGCATTTCATCAACATGTTGCAATCATTTTCGTTATGCATTTAAAAAAACTAAAAGTGGAAGAAGGAAGTTGAGGGAAGTTGGGATGTGAAGTGTTTGAGTAGCGTGTTGGTGTTTGTTATTGTTGTGGGTGAGTATTGAACCTTTACAGAGATACCTGTGAGATAGCTGCTCTCTCTAATCAGCTATACCTACGCTGTCTCCTCTCCTCTGTGTGTGGTGTCCTCTACTGCCTTACTCCCTGGGCAGTCTTTATAAACACCGACCCCTGGTTGTTTGAGGTAATTGGTGTACACCATAGTCATGTGTGTGTACAATGACACTTGACATTCTAATCCTGCTGTGTTTGGCTTGGCTCAGTGTCTCAGCACTGATAGGAAAGTGAAGATGGCGTCTCGGGTATGCATTTGTCTCAGCAGGGTGCAAACATTGGACGACTCCGGTTGTTTGCTTTTCTTCAGGTGGCCATTTACATCCTGATTTACATGTTTTCCCAGCATGCTCTCTGTGTAGCGATGGGGAAAAAACAGGGAGTTTTCTGAGCAGGTGAATTTCAAAGTGAAGTGGTCTGACAAACACTCAGTTAGTATGCAGTGTTATACTTTTGTAGAGCAGTGGGTTGGATTTGAACCCATGCTCGCAGCGGTACACAGTACATGGGATCCAGAGACTCAGCAACCCAGCTGTTGCAGGAGACCAGGAGAAGAGTGACGCTTTCCATCCCCCGGTGCAGCCAGGCCCATCCTCTCCTCTCTTCCCCTCTGCTCAATCAGACAGATAGCATGCTGCTCCAGCAGTTTGTTTTGCTGTTGTTTTAGTAAAGCAACACACGGTTTCCCTCTGTGTCAGCTGTCGTGTCTCTCAGCATCAAAGTGAGAATGGCCTCCTTGAAGTTCACTTCACTAAGATAGAGCAGCTCCCTCCCTCCCACCCCTCCCTCCCAGGCTGGAGCTAGACAGAACCTTTATACCTCCTACTCCTTCTGATTTAATTACCCATCTTTTAGAGTTGTTATTTTAGGGAAATTGGGGATGTTCAAAGGGGGGGACAGACGGAAACAGGACAAGGTCCAACTTCGTCCTCTCTCCTCTCCAATCTCAATGAAAGCTAATGGAGCTTTGGGCTTCAAAGGATCTGAGCTGCAGACTGACAGACAAGACAGACTGACTCCTGAGTCTCCACTCCAGCCACTCAATCATGCCACACCACCAAGATTAAAGCTAGCCTTCATCGACCAGGCCTGCTCTGTGCTCTGCCCAGACCCAGCTGCTGTTCTCTGGGTTTATTGGAAGGACTAGCAGGGAGGACAAGGAGGCAGGAGACAGGGAACCAGCAGCACCTGGTTGTGTAAAAGGAGGCGTTAGTCCCACACCTGAAAACAGATGTCCCTCTGTGAATCCTTTAGAGCAGCTCTTTTGATAACAAGCCACTCAGCATGGGGAATGTCCTGTGGAGAAGTCTAATCAAATGGTCAGGAAGGAACAGATTGTCTAGGATTTTGGACACAATTATTCTCATGTGATTTTATTTGTGTAACAAAGTCACATGATAGTGATATAGTAATGACATAATTATAATTAGTGTATTTTTATCTTTATTCTATTTTGAGAATATCTGTGAATAATGTATTTCCCTTTTTGCTAGCTGAACGACTACCTTTTATTTCTGCATGTTCCTTCCAATGGAGTCCCAAAGCCCATTGTGAAAATGATCAGAGGTTACGCTATTGACGATGTTCTTCCCAGATACATCTCATCAGTAACTAGCTCTATTTGTTATGCCTTTTGAAGTACAGCTTTGGCAGCAGCGGCTAGCCGGTCCTGAGACCTGAGTACTGGTCCGTGGTGCATTGTGTCAGTCAGTCAGTCTGTCTGTGGATAGAAGCTGGATCTATGTGTGAATCATTTGCAAACCTTTAACACAGTGTATCTAACCAGTCAATGAACCCTCTAGATTCCTTACCCACAGTGCACTGAGCAACAAGCTGCACTAATTAGTAGGAATTGAATGAGGAGAGGCACCTTGGACGATTTCTTCTCCTCCTTTTCGATCCCTCGCCCAGACAAAATGCTCATGTTTAAGGTGTACCTCTGTAATTGAAACAAGAAGGTTTCCGATGTTAATGTTTTTTCTCTAAAGGCAAGATAGTGTTGCTGTTGTGTTGTTCCTTAACCCCCATTTGAGTGTCAGTGCTGGATGCCAGCCGTCTCAGGACGTGAAATGTGATGACCCACACTTCTCAGAGTATTAAGTCTTAATAAACGCCCATCACACACACAACGTCTGAACACACAGCTTTGATGCATATTGATATTGTGTATTTACATTTAGAGTTGTGTGTGTTGGTTTTACTTCTACCGTCAGCTAGATATGATACAGTGTGGTTGTCTAAGTGTCTCAGTCCTCTACTCATCGTGACTGACATTGACTTTCCTCCCTGCGGTGAGAGAGAGAGTTTTGCATGGATGGGTTCTTACCGTATGATTGCTTGGGTCTAATGGTATAGATTTCCAGCTCTGCGACGTTTCCTGTGATAATGACTGCAGGAAGCCACAACAAGGTTATTTTGGGCCTAGTATTTGCTTCTCCGAGCTGCATGGGTGTCTCTTCTCTTCACTACAGAAGGCATTTTCCTCTTGCATGTGTTTATCAGAAGAATGGTCTGCACAATTGGACTACTCTGAATGTAAATACTTTTTGAACTGCAAAGGAATTGCAATCAGCCTATATTTGATCAACGATTTGAAAAAAGCTATATTGTATGTTTAATGTAAATTATTGAAGGTTTTGCCATTTAATGAAATACATTTGTACTCAATGTGCAGTTATCTGCAGTCATTTTGGCAAAAGCAAACTAAATGTTTTTCTGCAAAGTGCAAGTAGTGAAGTGTCTCTCCTATAGAGAAGCGTTGTCTGTCAGGATGGTGAATATGTACCTCTCCAGAGGTAGGAAATGTCTGAGAGGAATAGCTGAGAAAAAGATTCCTTTCCTAGGTCTGACATCACCGTTTCCCCCACTCTCACCACTCGCAGCCGTTAAATATGAATGGCCTGCTATTCCAGGACTCAACAGCGAGAAAGTGCAAAGTGAATACAAATAATTGTGTGGGCAGGGTTATGTTTTTAAATAGCTCAGTTAGTGATTCTTTTTGGGGAACAGCCTGGTTTCATTCATTCACTCATGTGAGTTTGTGTTTGTGTGGGAGGGTTGGCTGGCTGGTGAGCAATATTATTGGTCTTGATTGGTGCACGTCTGCGCTCACTGACACAGTGTGTGTGTCGTAGTCACCAGAGAGCGTCTCCAAAGGGGAGCTCTTCCGGCTAAGGTCTCCATCGAGACCCATTGGAGATTATGGCTGTGATCTCTCTAAGATCTCGCTGCAAAATCATCTCCAGTAACAGGCCTATGAATTATGCACACTCTTCAAACCCTGACTAATATTTTATCTTGTTTTATTTCTCTTTCTTTCTCTCTCTCTCTCTCTCTCTCTCACTGTTCTCTCTCTCTCTGTTCCTCTCTCTCTCTGTTCTCACTCTCTGTTCCTCTCTCTCTATCTGTTCTCTCTTTCTTTCTCTGTTCTTTCTTAAGACCCTAGAAAATGTGTCCTGAGCAGGGATGTATGTGGTGTCCTTCCACTGGTTACCAGGCCAACCTCTCTGACCTTCTCATCATTATTGTTTTGAAATGATTCAATCACTTTACATTCTGCCAGCCTGTCACCTTCAGATGATTCAACTGTATTCAGCGGGCCTCACGCTGGCTACTGTGATATGTCCACAGTCCCATACTATATTGTTAATAGTCCGTCTGCCCCTGTTTTCAACTGGGTCCATCTCTCTTTGTCTCGCTGTGTCTCTGTCTGTCTCTCTTTCTCTCTGTCTCTGTCTCTGTCTCTCTGTCTCTGCTTCCTCTGTCGCCTTTCCCCAGGCACTGTCCTGCTCTATGACTTTGCCACCACATGGAAAAAGTTCTAAATTTAGCCGAGGTTGTTGGTGTTTGTGTGTGGCTGTTTGTTCCAGCCCTGAGGAGTAATTATATACAAAAACCTCTAATACGTTAATGATTCAGCCACTGCTTGGGGGTGCAAAGGAACCGCACTGCATCACATTCAGTGTTTGGCTTGATGTCTATATATTATATTCTCTCTCTATCCCCTCTAGTTGTGTGTGTGAGAGAGATGTGCCTTCTCCTGTCTTATTAGAACTTGTCACTGTAACAGAAGGCTGTTCATCTAATCAGTACGTCCGTGTGTGACTCTGTACCCCGACCCCTTGGTGGCAAAATCTTGTTTTTCTGTACCACATACCATCCATATATCACATAACAATATACTGTTCGGTCAACACACCTTCTGTATCCACATGGCCATTAAGAGCAGCGTCACAACCTATAGTTTACATGTTACTTAGCGGATCTGTTATCCAGAGTGATGTGCAGTCTGTGTATAGAATGGGTTGAACAATGACTTTCAATGAGAATACTGTAGTGCTGACCAGCAGTAGGATTAAGGCCTGTGTAATCTTCTTTCTGCTTGGTGGCTGTGATAAGTGGGAGGCAGCGCTACATGGCATCATGCTGTGGTTATCAGTGGTTCTTCTCCAGTGTCTGAGCAGCAGCAACAGACTATGGATGGACAGGACAGTGGTGCAGCTCAGAATAACATGGTCATGGCTGACGGAGCCACAGCACCAGGCCGGCTCCAGCTAGCCTTCAGCAGAATTGGGGATTTGTCCGTATAAGGAGAGTCAGCTGCTCTGAGGGGCTACAGGTTCTCTGCCTCTGCTGCAGAGGTGTGTGTGTGTGTGTGTGTGTGTCCAAGCACTGTGTTTGACCAATGAGATACTTTTGTATATATAGTGTATGTGGACACCCCTTCAAATTTGTGGATTTGGCTATTTCAGCCCCACCTGTTGTATCCAATTGAGCACATAGCCATGCAATCTCCCTAGACAAACATTGACAGTAGAATGGCCTTACTGAAGAGCTCAGTGACTTTCAACGTGGCACCGTCATAGAATGCCACCTTTCCATCAGGTCAGTTCATCAAATGTCTGCCCTGCTAAAGCTGCCCCCGGTCAACTGTAAGTGCTGTTACTGTGAAGTGGAAACGTCTAGGAGCAACAACGGCTCAGCATTGAAGTGGTAGGCCACACAAGCTCACAGTGTGGGAATGCCGAGTGCTGAAGCGCATAGCGCCGAAAAATCGTCTGTCCTCAGTTGCAACACTCACTACTGAGTTCCAAACTGTCCCTGGAAGCAACGTCAGCACAATAACTGTTCATCGGGAGCTTCATGAAATGGGTTTCTATGGCCAAGCAGCCACACACAACCCTAAGATCACCATGCCAAGCGTCGGCTGGAGTGGTGTAAAGCTCGCCGACATTGGACTCTGGAGCAGTGGAAACGCGTTCTCTGGAGTGATGAATCACGCGTCACCATCTGGCAGTCCTGATGGTCGAATCTGGGTTTGGCGGATGCCAGGAGAACGCTACCTTCCCCAATTATAAAGTTTGGTGAAGGAGGAATAATGGTCTGGGGCTGTTTTTCATGGTTTGTGCTAGGCCCCTTAGTTCCAGTGAAGGGAAATCTTAATGCTACTGCATACAATGCCATTCTAGATGATTCTGTGCTTCCAACTTTGTGGCAACAGTTTGGGGAAGGCCTTTTCCTGTTTTAGCATTACAATGCCCACGTGCACAAAGTGAGGTACATACAGAAATGGTTTGTTGAGATCGATGTGGAAGAATTTGACTGGCCTGCACAGATCCCTGACCTCAACCCCATCGAACACCTTTGGGATGAATTGGAAAACGGACTGCGAGCCAGGCCTAATCACCCAACGCCACCCCTGAGAGCCTGGTTCCTCTCTAGGTTTCTTCCTAGGTTCCTGCCTTTCTAGGGAGTTTTTCCTAGTCACCGTGCTTCTACACCTGCATTGCTTGCTGTTCGGGGTTTTAAGCTGGGTTTCTGTACAGCACTTTGTGACATCGGCTGATGTTAAAATGGCTTTATAAATACATTTGATTGATTAATCAGTGCCCGACCTCACCATTGCCCTTGTGGCTGAATGGAAGCAAGTCCCTGCAATGTTCCAACATCTAGTGGAAAGCCTTCCCAGAAGAGTGGAGGCTGTTTTAGCTGCAGAGGGGGGACCAACTCCATATTAATGCCCATGATTTTGGAATGAGATGTTTGATGAGCAGGTGTCCACATACTTTTGGTCTTGTGGTGTAGCTTACACACATACACACCATATACACACTTACCTGTTCTCATTGTCTCAGTGTAGCTGCTTGCAGTGGCTTTATAACGACATGTCATCAGGACTAATCAGTGTTGATCGCTGGAATGTTTTCTGAACAGAAACTCAATAGTCAGGGTATTGGCTACATAGCTGGTGTCCAGCTCTAACAACTGATCTCATGTGTTAGTTCTATTCAGAAGTACCTTGGGTAGTACTGAGTTCTTTAGCTCCGGGACAGTTGTGTTGCGGCTGCTTGGCACAGGTTATTTTGAGGCAATGTCAGGCTTTGGAAAGCACTTAATCCTGGGAGCTAAGCCATCCACCTCACTCTTACCCTTACCATAGCTTGCTCAGCATCCACCTCACCTTAGCTTGCTCTGCTGGAGCAGAACAGGAGAGGACGGGGATACACTTTCACTTCGGCCTCTAATACGGTGTGCCTTGTATGAAGACAAACAGTTACAGCGCGCCTCGCCTCAGCCCGAAACCCAAACACCGTCTTCAGGGAGTGCTAATGATGCAGTTAGCCGTGAGGCTAACGCTGCCCAGTCATGTCCTTTAAGGCCTTTAGCTCTCGCTCTCTCGCCCGCTCTCGCTCTCTTTCTCTGTGTTTGTGCATTCACACAGATTATTTTATAACAGCAATGTCTTGAGGTTTGCTGAGTGGAGCAAAAATTGCCCCAGCCACACAACGGGTAAAAGGAGCTGGAGTGGCTAAGCACTGTGCTGCTGCTGCTGCCTGCCTCCCAGGTGAAACTGCACCATTTAGCTCCACCATTCAGCTAGCAGAAGACGCAGAGCAGACAATGTCCTCTGTTAGGGTTTTAATGAGGGAACAGCTTATTATAGCCAAGGTAGGAAACAACACCACTTCGCTGATCTTCAATTCAGGGGCCCCACAAGGGTGCGTGCTCAGCCCCCTCCTGTGCTCCTGTTCACCCATGACTGTGTGGCCATGCACAAATGTGCATGTGTCTGCTCAAACGGTCAGAAACAGACTCCATGAGGGTGGTATGAGGGCCCGACGTCCACAGGTGGGGGTTGTGCTTACAGCCCAACTCCGTGCAGGACGTTTGGCATTTGCCAGAGAACACCAAGATTGGCAAATTTTCCACTGGTGCCCTGTGCTCTTCACAGATGAAAGCAGGTTCACACTGAGCACATGAACACATGTGACAGACGTGACAGAGTCTGGAGACGCCGTGGAGAACGTTCTGCTGCCTGCAACATCCTCCAGCATGACCGGTTTGGCGGTGGGTCAGTCATGGTGTGGGGTGGCATTTCTTTGTGGGGCCGCACAGCCCTCCATGTGCTCGCCAGAGGTAGCCTGACTGCCATTAGGTACTGAGATGAGATCCTCAGACCCCTTGTGAGACCATATGCTGACACATGCACATTTGTGGCCTGCTGGAGGTCATTTTGTAGGGCTCTGGCAGTGCTCCTCCTTACACAAAGGCGGAGGTAGCGGTCCTGCTGCTGGGTTGTTGCCCTCCTACGGCCTCCTCCACGTCTCCTGATGTACTGGCCTGTCTCCTGGTAGCGCCTCCATGCTCTGGACACTACGCTGACAGACATAGCAAACCTTCTTGCCACAGCTCGCATTGATGTGCCATCCTGGATGAGCTGCACTACCTGAGCCACTTGTGTGGGTTGTAGACTCCGTCTCATGCTACCACTAGAGTGAAAGCACCGCCAGCATTCAAAAGTGACCAAAACATCAGCCAGGAAGCATAGGAACTGAGAAGTGGTCTGTGGTCACCACCTGCAGAACCACTCCTTTATTGGGGGTGTCTTGCTAATTGCCTATAATTTCCACCTTTTGTCTATTCCATTTGCACAACAGCATGTGAAATTTATTGTCAATCAGTGTTGCTTCCTAAGTGGACAGTTTGATTTCACAGAAGTGTGATTGACTTGGAGTTACATTGTGTTGTTTAAGTGTTCCCTTTATTTTTTTGAGCAGTGTATATAGACTTGGAACCACTGGCCACTTTAATAATGGAACACTAGTCACACTGCTTTACTCATCTCATATGTATATACTGTATTCTATTCTACTGTATTTTGGTCAATGCCAGTTTGACATTACTCGATCTAACGTTTATATATTTCTTAATTCCATTCGTTTACTTTTAGATTTGTGTGTATTGTTGTGAATTGTTAGATACTACTGCACTGTTGGAGCTAGGAACACAAACATTTCGCTACACCCACAATAACATTTGCTAAATATGTGTATGTGACCAATAACATTTGATTTGAAGTCCTTTCTTATTTTAACTGATCTATTTAGGCAAGCCTGAGCAACATTTTGTTGCTTTATTTGAATTAAATTGTCCAGGAAACAGGTCGTGTTTTTAGGTTTCTGAGGTTGAACATCCAATTGTCTCTGTCCACCTTTGTCGCTGAACCAAAGCATGGATGGGAGTGGAAAGGACACTAGTCTGTCAGGTCTTGCAATGAGGGATTGTAAAACAGGGCATACTAATAATTTGGTTTTGGCAGTCAAGTGTAGAAGGAGATGAAATGAGGAAAAAGAAGAGCCGCCTCCCAGGGGGTTATTGTGGGAAGAGTGTCTGCTGTCCTAAATACATATATTCACTAATATTTCACTCATGATTCAAACAGCAAACCTGATTGGTATCCGCTATCGCTCTGTTCAGTGTGCCGGTATAACAAGAAAGAATACATTCACACTCCAAGATTAGAGGCTAGTATCGGCAGCCAGGCACCTTAGTGACGTGGACTATTTGTTGCGTTTCAGGCAAAAGAATACTGTACGATACAATTTGCCATAACACGTTCTCCATACTCAACAAGGAGTGTAAGTGGGAGAAACAAGCGCTGAGACAGAAAAATCAATGGGCAGGGTTGAGGGCAGTGGGGATTGATAAGAGCTAACTCTCTCACACGCTCACTGCCTCAAGGACTCTGTCAAACAGAGAGAGTTCTGAGAAGCTCTCCTTGGAAGCTTTTCATGTACATAATGTGTTCTGTTTGCATCCTTATGGTTGTTAAGTGGTTGATCGTGTGTTATAGCTCGTTCACTCTCCCCACACACTTAAGGTCTCTTCTTTCAGTTTCATTTAGCCTATTTACAACCATGAGGTCCTTTTGAGATGACAATCTCTTTCAAAGGAGACCAGGTTAAGAAGGCAGCTCCAACAGTCCATGTATATCATTCCAGTCATCCATGCTGTCAGGAGAGAATAACAGACTAATGGGGGACAGACTCACTCTGTGAAGGCTAATTGATGCAGAGGTAGAATAGCCCTTTGGACAGGTGTGGACTTGAACGTTCCCTGTCCTGCCATCCACTGCCTCCTACCTGATGCTGTAAACATCCCAGCCAATGTAAAGAGCTTCAGTCTCTTATAGAGTACTGGTACATTATGGATTCATTTTTGTAGCTGAATAAAAGGGGGGAATGTAAACAGTAAGTCATTCACTGAATATGAATCGCTATAGCTTTTGTCCTGATTATGAATAATTTACTTGGCAATCCCTTCGCTGTGTGGTGCAATCCCTTTGGTGTCATTCAAGAACCCGGCTGAATGCACACAAGTGGGCATGTGAAACTACTCACGCACACAATACACAATACACAAATACACAAACACAGGTGATGGTTTAGCTGGGTTTTGATGGACAGATTTGCAGTCTCCTCCCTCTTCTACAACTGTCACATATGTTGGTTAACACTCTGCTGCCGGGATAACAAGCTCCTCTGCTAGTGTCTAACTTGTAGAATGTAGATCTTTTGGAAGGCAGATTCCACAGCCATGTTCTTTTTGTAATCCAAAGAGATCACATCGGATTTGAATCCCGGTTCTGTCAGATTTTCCCTGTCATCCCTGGAGAGAGCATACAAGATCCATGACTGATTAACTCCTCTTTAAAAGGGCAATCAGCAGTTGAACCAAGTTTGGTAAAAAGCTGAGTGATGGGGCTGAAGAAATTGAACCACTCAAATTCATAAATTGCACTGTGCAAGGACTGACCATCCATGATATCAAAATTATTTGTTTGTTTAAATTTACTTTGTTTACAAACATTGGAGAAAAACAAGCTTTTATTTGGGGTTCTGATATAGTACGAAGTTGAAGTATTCTCATGAAGCATTTAGAAGTTATATTCTTGAAGAATCAGTGGGTACACATCATTCATTTAGAAGTTATATTCTTGAAGAATCAGTGGGTACACATCATTCATTTAGAAGTTATATTCTTGAAGAATCAGTGGGTACACATCATTCATTTAGAAGTTATATTCTTGAAGAATCAGTGGGTACACATCATTCATTTAGAAGTTATATTCTTGATGAATCAGTGGGTACACATCATTCATTTAGAAGTTATATTCTTGAAGAATCAGTGGGTACACATCATTCATTTAGAAGTTGAAAAATGAATGTTGTAAAACTGAGGTTCTCCTTTAAGTCCTTTAACCCTCCAATACTTTTGGATATAAATAAATATTTTTCAAAATCTCTTCCCCTCACATTAGTGTGTGTCCTGTTGTGCCAGCCAGCTCGTTCTTTGCTATTCTAACGCCTAGTTCTTCTTTAGTTGTGTCAAGGTAAACAGTTTGATCAAATGAACCAGTCCATATGAACGCAGAGTGGTCTATTAAACCAATTCACCATGGACCGTTTGTTTTGATATCGGCCTGCTCTCTCTCTCTCTCTCTCTCTCTCCCCTCTCTGACCTTCATGTCACCATGGTAATTAGTATGCTCAGACAAAGGTGTGCCCCGTGGAACCCGACTCGCCCTTCATTAGCGAGGTCACTTCCTGGAGTGGATGTCCGCGGCGTGGACCCTGGAGTCAGGCCCGCCCGACAGCTTATGACACCCCCCTATGAAGTGTAATGCCCTCCTATTGGTATTCCCTTCAGCGCTCTGTTCTGCTCTGTACTGTTCTACTCTGTACTGTTCTGCTCTGTACTGTTCTGCTCTGCCAGGGACCCAGCCACCAGGTAAATGTCCAAGGGCTGTTTGTTTAGCTGGTGCTGTCACCACTAATATATGTGCACAGGGGGCAGCTTTAGAACTTTCTACCCCAGTGTCAGCAGGCAAGAGTTGGAAGAAAGCAGGGTGGAATGGAAGCCTAGTAGGCCTGGTTGTTGTTCACAGGAGCTATACTGGCACCTCACTTTCCATTTTCTTTATGGTTAGACTGTGCAGCTGAATATGGAACAGACAGAGCAACACTCAGTCACATTGGTCCAAGGGAGAAATAGAAAGGAATTGACACAATGTTAAACGGGATTATTTTTTGTGGGTTGTTGTAAATGTTACTGCTTCAAAATATACAGTTTGAGTGTTCGCATTTGGAGCTTTTGGCAGTCAATTATTTTAGCTGATTATTTTAGCTAGGGCTTTTCTGAAAAAATATTATATACACAAATGTTCACCCAAATAGTAGTGAATAGTCCCTAAAGGTATCCTTCTTGTCACTGTGGAAGCGATGCTGCACAGCACTGAGCTGGATGAGCAATCTGCTGGTTTGCATGCTAGAGAGAATTAGGTAATTGGCATTTATGCAGAACAAAGGACGATCTGCTCTCACGTACTGTAGAACCAAATCTGTACATTGTGTCTACTCTAGGGTTATATATGCCTGTTTGTCTGTCTTATTCAAGGATATGTGTGCAAATGTTCATTTTAAATAGGTTTGTGCATTTAAGTGTGTGCGTGCGAACATGGGCACATTATATTTTGATCAGCTCAAGTTCATATGGAGGATGAGGAGTAATAAAGGGGAAGGTGATACCTAGTCAGTTGTACAACTGAATGCATTCATCTGAAATGTGTCTTCTGCGTTTAACCCAACCGCTCTGAATCAGAGAGGTGCGGGGGCTGCCTTAGTCGACATCCACTTCTTCAGCACCCGGGGAACAGTGGGTTAACTGCCTTTCTCAGGGGCAGAACAACTGATTTTTACCTTGTCCGCTAGGGGATTCGATCCAGCAAGTTTTCGGTTACTGGCCCAACGCTCTAACCACTCGGCTACAGTACAGTGCCTTCAGAAAGTATTCACACCCCTTGAATTGAGATTGTGTCATTGGCCTTCAGACAATAGCTCATAATGTCAAAGTCAAATTATGTTTTATTTTTTTATATATTTTTTCAAATTAATAAAATGTAAAGCTAAAATGTCTTGAGTCAATAAGTATTCAACCCCTTAGTTATGGCAAGCCTAGATATGTTCAGGAGCAAAAATTTGCTTAACAAGTCACATAATAAGTTGCATGGACTCACTCTGTGTACAATAATAGTGTTAACATGATTTTTGAATGACTACCTCATCTCTGTACCCCAAACATACAATTATCTGTTGAGCAGTACATTTCAAACACAGATTCAACCACACAGACCAGGGAAGAAGGACATTGAATATCCCTTTGAGCATGATGAAGTTATTAATTAATTACACTTTGAATGATATATCACATTCACTACATCCATTCACTACAAAGATAAAGGCATCCTTCCTAACTCAGTTGCCAGAGAGGAAGGAAACCGTCTCAGGGATTTCACCATGAGGTCAATGGTAACTTTAAAACAGTTATAGAGTTTAATGGCTGTGATAGGCGAAAACTGAGGATGGATCAACAAAATTGTAGTTACTCCACAATACTAACCTAAATGACAGAGTGAAAAGAAGGAAGCCTGTACAGAATACAAATATTCCAAAACAAGCATCTTGTTTGCAATAAGTAAAACATGTGGCAAAGAAATGCAATTTATGTCCTGAAAGCAAAGCATTATGTTTGGGGAAAACACAACACTTCACTGAGTACCACTCTTCATATTTCCAAGCATGGTGGTGGCTGCATCATGTTATGGGTATGCTTGGCAAGGACTAGGTAGTTAAAAAAATAAACGGAATAGAGCTAAGCACAGGCAAAATCCTAGTTGAACCTGGTTCAGTCTGCTTTCCAACAGACACTGGGAGACATTCATCTTTGAGCAGGACAATAACCTAAAACACAAGGCCAAATCTACACTGGAGTTGCTTGTTCCTGAGTGGTCTAGTTACAGTTTTGACTTAAAAACTTGAAAATGTCTGTCTAGCAATGATGAACAACCAACTTGACAGAGCTTGAATAATGTTAAAAATAATAATGTGCAAATATTGTACAATCCAGGTGTTCAAATCTCTTAGAGACTTACCCAGTAAGACTCCCAGCTGTAATCACTGCCAAAGGGGAACCTTACATGTATTGACTCAGGGGGTGTGAATACTTATGGAAATTATATATTTCTCTATTTTATTTTTTAAATATATTTGCAAAAATGTCTAAAAAACATGTTTTAATTTTGTAGTTATGGGGGGTGTAGATGGGTGAAAAACTCCACTTGAATCCATTTTGAATGCAGGCTGTAACACAGGGGTGTCAAACAAATTCCATGGAGGGCCGAGTGTCTGCGGGTTTTATTTTTTCCTTTCAATTAAGCCATGGACAACCAGGTGAGGGGAGTTCACTAATTAGTAACCTTAATTCATCAATGAAGGACAAGGGAGGAGTGAAAACCCACAGACACTCGGCCCTCTGTGGAATGAGTTTGACACGTGCTTTAACACAACAAAATGTGGAATAAGTCGAGGGATAGGAATACTTTTTTAACGGCATTGTATGTCACTGTGTCTGTCAGTGGCGCTCAATCTGATGTTTCATCCAGTCAAAATGCTAAAATATGATATAGGGAGCAGTGAGGTCTGAGAATCTGCTGGAAACCCTCTGAAATTACTCACCCAAAATATTGCACCCAGTCCGTGCCACGCGGAACATATTTTCTCCATGTCATTACACAGCGCAGTAATCCAAGACTGAGAGGGGCTTTTGCCCTGGTTAATGGGGGCCATTAGCCATGTGGGTTTATGTCTCTGAGAGAAAGAGAGAGGGAGGGAGAGAAAGAGGGAGAAAGGTTAGAGAGGGAGAGACATAGAACTGAGCCTGGACTGGCTTTGAACAAGCCTTATCAGACTAAAGCAGGGCCCTGTCCTCTGTTTACAGTGTAAACCAAGACCACAGACCACATGTATATGACTACTTCCATTAATTACAGCAGGCAGGCTGTTTGAGTTCATATATTTTCCCAAGTCAGATGTATTTTTTCAGCTGAAATCGCCCTGAGACGGATGTTAAATTACTGCCGCAGAGAATCATTTCATCTGATGTTTTTGTGTGGGTACTGTAGAGTGGAGCAGTGTAGGACATACATGCCACAGAACATGTTTCCCAAGGTGAAATGAAATAATCTATATTTTCTCAGCTCTTAATTTATGTTGAGAAATGTATCAAAGCCACAAAGAATATTTGTGATGATAATTAGCATGGTTTTGTTCTCTGTTGGTTTTGCTTTGGTCATAGGTTGTTTTGATCTGTTTTGTGTTTGTGAGCCTTCATTTAGCTTGCTGCTGGTCAACATTTTAATAGGAAATCCTTTTTCTAATCAACATAACATAAAATATACAGTCTGTCATTCTAGTTCTTACAAGCAAAAGTCAATCAGAAGGCTAACATTAAGCCTCTTGTATGTTGTATTTTGAGGTGAAATAAAACAGATGTTCCCAGTGGCAAACAGCTCTATCTGCTGGTTGCTCCAGCTAACCTGAATGGCTGTGTGTACAGTGTGCTGGAGCACAGAGTGTGTTTGTATTTTCAAGTGGGCCCATTACATGGAGTGATCTCCGCTCTTCACTCCATGTGTGTTAGAAAGTCGAGGCGGACCTGGCTCTCTGAAGGGGTGTGTATGTGTGGTAGAAACCCCGCCCCAGGCTAACAGGGAGCTCAGAGCCAGGCAGGATGTGTTCTGGACAGGCGGGCCGTGAAAACGTATGCAGTTCTGTGGTCGGTTAGCAAGGCCACGGTTGGCATTTAGAGAGAACACACTGGCTACCCACACCAGGCCACAACCACATGGCTTCACAGGCCAGAGAGGGGGAGAGATGGGCTTCGCAGGCCAGAGAGGGAGAGAGATGGGCTTCGCAGGCCAGAGAGGGAGAGAGATGGGCTTCGCAGGCCAGAGAGGGAGAGAGATGAGCTTCGCAGGCCAGAGATGGGGAGAGATGGGCTTCGCAGGCCAGAGATGGGGAGAGATGGGCTTCGCAGGCCAGAGAGGGAGAGAGATGGGCTTCGCAGGCCAGAGAGGGAGAGAGATGGTCTTCGCAGGCCAGAGAGGGAGAGAGATGGGCTTCGCAGGCCAGAGAGGGAGAGAGATGGGCTTCGCAGGCCAGAGAGGGAGAGAGATGGGTTTCGCACGGCCAGAGGGAGAGAAAATATAGAGAACAGAGAGAGGAGAGCAGACAGACGGACAGAGAAGAGGGATGGATATATTCAGTGGTTCAGAGATCTTGTTGCACAGTGCATTCTGCTAATACATCTGACGTGTTTGGCCCATGTTGTGTGTGCATATGTTCAAGCACTTCACCACTGAGAAGCAGTGTCCTTGGTCCTCCAGGAAATTCCCAGCTTGTGCACAGACAGCTGGGTGTGGGGAAAGAAGAATGAAGGGATGACAGAGGAGAAGAATTGAGCATGGTTATCCAAGCCCTCAGGGTGGAACCACATGTCAGAGTGGAGGATAGGGTGACCTATCCTCTGTCTTGCAGACCTATAGGAGGGCTGGGAAAGGAGAGCTGACAGCTGGTTGGTTGAAGTAGGCTGGTGAGTTGTTTTCTGGGTTGATGTCACGGCTGCATCAGCGTTCCTCGTTTCTCCCTACTCCCCCGGAGGCTTACCAGCTGTGTGGGTTCTCTGTGATCTGGAGCCGCTGAGGCCTGCTTCTCCACAATGACAGCCTCTCTGTGATCTGGAGCCGCTGAGGCCTGCTTCTCCACAATGACAGCCTCTCTGTGATCTGGAGCCGCTGAGGCCTGCTTCTCCACAAGGACAGCCTCTCTGTGATCTGGAGCCGCTGAGGCCTGCTCCTCCACAATGACAGCCTCTCTGTGATCTGGAGCCGCTGAGGCCTGCTTCTCCACAAGGACAGCCTCTCTGTGATCTGGAGCCGCTGAGGCCTGCTTCTCCACAAGGACAGCCTCTCTGTGATCTGGAGCCGCTGAGGCCTGCTTCTCCACAATGACAGCCTCTCTGTGATCTGGAGCCGCTGAGGCCTGCTTCTCCACAATGACAGCCTCTCTGTGATCTGGAGCCGCTGAGGCCTGCTCCTCCACAATGACAGCCTCTCTGTGATCTGGAGCCGCTGAGGCCTGCTCCTCCACAATGACAGCCTCTCTGTGATCTGGAGCCGCTGAGGCCTGCTTCTCCACAAGGACAGCCTCTCTGTGATCTGGAGCCGCTGAGGCCTGCTTCTCCACAATGACAGCCTCTCTGTGATCTGGAGCCGCTGAGGCCTGCTTCTCCACAATGACAGCCTCTCTGTGATCTGGAGCCGCTGAGGCCTGCTTCTCCACAATGACAGCCTCTCTGTGATCTGGAGCCGCTGAGGCCTGCTTCTCCACAAGGACAGCCTCTCTGTGATCTGGAGCCGCTGAGGCCTGCTCCTCCACAATGACAGCCTCTCTGTGATCTGGAGCCGCTGAGGCTTGCTTCTCCACAAGGACAGCCTCTCTGTGATCTGGAGCCGCTGAGGCCTGCTTCTCCACAAGGACAGCCTCTCTGTGATCTGGAGCCGCTGAGGCCTGCTTCTCCACAATGACAGCCTCTCTGTGATCTGGAGCCGCTGAGGCCTGCTCCTCCACAATGACAGCCTCTCTGTGATCTGGAGCCGCTGAGGCCTGCTCCTCCACAATGACAGCCTCTCTGTGATCTGGAGCCGCTGAGGCCTGCTTCTCCACAAGGACAGCCTCTCTGTGATCTGGAGCCGCTGAGGCCTGCTTCTCCACAATGACAGCCTCTCTGTGATCTGGAGCCGCTGAGGCCTGCTTCTCCACAATGACAGCCTCTCTGTGATCTGGAGCCGCTGAGGCCTGCTTCTCCACAATGACAGCCTCTCTGTGATCTGGAGCCGCTGAGGCCTGCTTCTCCACAATGACAGCCTCTCTGTGATCTGGAACCACTGAGGCCTGCAGTCTTCTCCACAAGGACAGCCTCTGTGATCTGGAGCCACTGATGCCTGCAGTCTTCTCCACGAGGACAGCCTCTCTGTGATCTGGAGCCACTGAGGCCTGCAGCATTCTCCACAAGGACAGCCTCTGTGATCTGGAGCCACTGAGGCCTGCAGCCTTCTCCACAAGGACAGCCTCTCTGTGATCTAGAGATGCTCTGTGATCTAGAGCCGCTGAGGCCTGCAGCCTTCTCCACAAGGACAGCCTCTCTGTGATCTGGAGCCACTGAGGCCTGCAGCCTTCTCCACAAGGACAGCCTCTCTGTGATCTGGAGCCGTTGAGGCCTGCTTCTCCACAAGGACAGCCTCTCTGTGATCTGGAGCCGCTGAGGCCTGCTTCTCCACAAGGACAGCCTCTCTGTGATTTGGAGCCGCTGAGGCCTGCTTCTCCCCAAGGACAGCCTCTCTGTGGTCTGGAGCCGCTGAGGCCTGCTTCTCCACAAGGACAGCCTCTCTGTGATCTGGAGACGCTGATGCCTGCTTCTCCACAAGGACAGCCTCTCTGTGATCTGGAGCCGCTGAGGCCTGCTTCTCCACAAGGACAGCCTCTCTTTGATCTAGAGACACTGAGGCCTGCTTCTCCACAAGGACAGCCTCTCTTTGATCTAGAGACACTGAGGCCTGCTTCTCCACAAGGACAGCCTCTCTTTGATCTAGAGACACTGAGGCCTGCTTCTCCACAAGGACAGCCTCTCTTTGATCTAGAGACACTGAGGCCTGCTTCTCCACAAGGACAGCCTCTCACCACACCCAGCAGCACAATCACTAGCTAATCCCTGTTTTGTTTAGTAAGAAGGAAGAATAGGGGATGTTTGTAGTTGTAGTGGTCCATCCACAGCCTCTGTGACTTGGCATCTGGTGGTAACATTGAGGGGATATGAAGGTGGTGAAGATGGTGAAGGTTATTAGTTGTGTTGAGAGGGGAACAGTGTGGTGGCTGACTTGTAGGTTACTGAATTCACAAGGCTTTAATATAATTATTCCCTGTAGGGATTTAAGATGTACCCTGCTTATGTACTGTATGACCTGTAACTGAAATATAGAGTTGACATTTAAAGTGAAGTCGAGCTAAAGCATGTCTGCCATCGACAGGGATTATGTTCTGGTGATGGTAAATCATCTCTACCCTCATTTGATCAATGGCCAGATGAATCCCCCTCCCCCAGGCCCTACAGAGGTACAGGAGGAGACGGATTCTTATCTCTCTTTCCGTCTCTGTTGCTCTCTGTTTTTATCTGTTGCTCTCTGTCTCGCTCGCGCTCTGTCTCGCTCGCGCTCTCTGTCTCGCTCGCGCTCTCTGTCTCGCTCGCCGCTCTCTGTCTCGCTCGTCGCTCTCTGTCTCGCTCGTCGCTCTCGCTCTCTGTCTCGCTCGTCGCTCTCTGTTTTTAACTGTTGCTCTCTGTCTCGCTCGCGCTCTCTGTCTCGCTCGCGCTCTCTGTCTCGCTCGCGCTCTCTGTCTCGCTCGCGCTCTCTGTCTCGCTCGCGCTCTCTGTCTCGCTCGCTTGTTCTCTGTCTCGCTCGCTTGTTCTCTGTCTCGCTCGCTTGTTCTCTGTCTCGCTCGCTTGTTCTCTGTCTCGCTCGCTTGTTCTCTGTCTCGCTCGCTTGTTCTCTGTCTCGCTCGCTTGTTCTCTGTCTCGCTCGCTTGTTCTCTGTCTCGCTCGCTTGTTGTCTCGCTCGCTTGTTCTCTGTCTCGCTCGCTTGTTCTCTGTCTCGCTCGCTCTCTCTCTCTGTCTGGCTCGCTCGCGCTCTCTGTCTCGCTCGCTCGCGCTCTCTGTCTCGCTCGCTCGCGCTCTCTGTCTCGCTCGCTCGCGCTCTCTGTCTCGCTCGCTCGCGCTCTCTGTCTCGCTCGTGCTCTCTGTCTCGCTCGCTCGCTCTCTCTGGCTCGCTCGCTCGCTCTCTCTGTCTCGCTCGCTCTCTCGCTGTCTCGCTCGCTCTCTCGCTCGCTCTCTCTGTCTCGCTCGCTCGTTCTCTGTCTCGCTCGCTTGTTCTCTGTCTCGCTCGCTTGTTCTCTGTCTCGCTCGCTCTCTCTGTCTCGCTCGCTCTCTCTGTCTCGCTCGCTCTCTCTCTCTGTCTCGCTCGCGCTCTCTCTCTGTCTCGCTCGCGCTCTCTGTCTCGCTCTCTGTCTCGCTCGCTCGCGCTCTCTGTCTCGCTCGCTCGCGCTCTCTGTCTCGCTCGCTCGCGCTCTCTGTCTCGCTCTCTCGTTCTCTGTCTCGCTCGCTCGTTCTCTGTCTCGCTCGCTCGTTCTCTCTGTCTCGCTCGCTCGTTCTCTCTGTCTCGCTCGCTCGTTCTCTCTGTCTCGCTCGCTCGTTCTCTCTGTCTCGCTCGCTCGTTCTCTCTGTCTCGCTCGCTCGTTCTCTCTGTCTCGCTCGCTCGTTCTCTCTGTCTCGCTCTCTTCTCTTTCTCACCACACACACACACACACACACACACACACACACACACACACACACACACACACACACACACACACACACACACGGCCTACCTTCTCTCACCCTGCGGGATCCAGGCTTATCCCTCCCCAGTTTCATCTATAGCGTTAAATCCTCCTGATCGGATCATTCCCTGGGACCCACCACCACTACATTGTGCCCCCCCCAAAGTGGTTCACCCTAGTAGGTAATCTAGAGGTTGTTTTCCACACACTCTGGGCTATTTTCACTCAGTAGCTTTAC